>NW_019417737.1:4391-44827 GCF_000390285.2 Anoplophora glabripennis | reverse complement strand
AAGGATATTATACGTGAGCAACCAACAATACAAAATTTAAATATAGTTGCATAAATAACTGGCCATATTAGAGAAATAAAATTAAATTAACAACTTTATCCCTATTTAAAATACATTAATAAAAGTTACAAGCTTGATAACTATAAACAAAAGTCACTGTTAATAGTAGAAATATTACAATACATAAAAATTTAAAACTGAATGAAAACAGAGCTCATTAGTTAATAAGTTTAGGATAGAATAATCAGAATTTTGAAAATTTTGTTATTTATAAAAAAAGGAAATAGTAATATATTGTTTATGTTTTCAGTTTGAAGTCAGTAATTTTATTTTCTGAAATTAAATCAATTATACATTTCTATTCAAAACAAAATCATATATAGAAAGAATTAAGTATTGAACAACATTAAAAATTTAAATCATTCTCATAAAAAACTATTTCAACATAAGTGTCAATCATACTTGTATACAAAGTGTTTATAAAGTAAACCGCTTCCCTGAAGATAGGAGTACAGGCTCTAAAACTATTTATAAGCATAACAGGTAATTATAGAATCCATAAATTATCTTACAAAAAGGCGTTCAACAAAATTTTGACATAAGCATTAATTAAATTCATTCAATAATAAAAAATTTTTATAATAATAACATTTAAAAAAAATAATAATAATTTGAAAAAAATATAATTTTACAAAATTCGATAATTTAATAATTTATAAATTAAAATTTAAAAATTTAAATTTTCACAACACCCAAAGTAAAATTTAATATATTATAATATATACATATATACCAATTTTATAAAGTATTATTTAGTTATAATAAGAGTATATTCGATCGAAATGGATCTTCAGAAATTAAATAAAGAAACATCTCTCAAGTGATGAAAAACGTTAAAGAATTAGTGCTGAATCAGAAGTATAAAATGGTACAGTTAAAAGTGAGTAAAACTAGATATGGTAAAAGTATACTAGTAGAAACCGAGGACTTTGTCACGTACCACGACGATTTACTTATTGTTTTGAAAAAGAAGGTATTCGATATATTTTGACAACAAATATCACATTTGTGGAAGAGGAATGAAAACGACAGGCTTCAAGTCAAGCAGTAATTTTCCATATTATTAGGAAATATTACAAATATTTAGCCTCTTATATTATAAATATATGAAATGTACTGAATGAAATTGATCGTTAACTTTCATAAAGTTTATTGAGACTAGTCCCCGACTGGTGTAACTCCCGAGCCAATGCTTCCATCTGCCGCTGGAGAGCCTCCCCCTGTCTCTGAATTACAGCGATGCGGGTACGCCATCCCTTAATGTTTTTTTCCAAGCCCCTTCTTCGCCTGGCTGTCATCCTTGTCCACTCTAAATATCACTCTTGCTCTTGGCGAACAAAGTCTTCTATGGAGTCTTCGTTACCAGTTGTCCCATAGCCTTGGAGAACGTATGGCTGCTTTCAACATAGTTAAACCTTTTCCCCTGTATCAATTAATTTTAATTAGTCACATTATTCTATTTTAGGTTTCAGCAACATAACAAAAGTTGAAATTAAACATATTTTTTGCTTTTTTTAAATTAATAAAAGGATAATGATAAATAATAATAACATTTACCCTGTGCGAAGCGTGCCACTAGCAGAAGGAGTTTCCTGAGTGGATTGGGTCTATTGATTGCGGAAGAGGTTGTGGACTCCTGACAATCTCCTTTAGCCCAAGATGTGTGGGGTGTTCTAGAAAAAATAATATAAGTAATAATTAGATACTTAACATTATTTTTCTATAATAAAGAAGTACATGCATTAATTTTTAAAATAAAAAAGCTTACCTTCATCCTCTGTACAAGAGAATATATCAATAACTTCATTTTGTTGCTTCGGGTAAGGAACGTTCTGATATATTGGGATCCTGTCTGCCATCAATTCTTCTCGAACCGAATCACTTAAACGTTCACAATCACCCATCATCATGATTTTTGTTTAAAATAAGTATGCAGAAGAGAACGTTTCAATAGTGTGATAAATTGAGAGCACGAATTCAGATATTTTATATTTATACTATTCGAAGACTTTGTAAAACTGCAAACATAAGAAATAAAAGTACACATTTCCGTTAGCGTGTTAGTGCATCAAACTATCAAGTCATTGAAATTATACCTTGTGAAGATGAGATTGTTATAAATATTTTCTTCCATAATATTTAGTTAGTTTAGAAGTTAGGAACTTTTACGTGAACTGCAAAAATTTTTTCCAGATTAACAAAGTGTAAAGACAATTTTTTAAACTAAAACTGTGGAGTTTGCAAAAATTGTAATCCAACACTTTCTTTTCTTTCAAAATCGCAGTCAGTAAAATAAAAATTTTACATGTTATTTAACCCTTTCGCTACTGTGGGGACCTATATGTCCCATAGTACGACTCATCTTTACTATCGGGATTAAAACTTCCCAAAATAACATGTAAATTGTAAATATCAGTAATTTATAGCCCGTATTACGATCTCGTAACGTTACGTATCTAATAACCTAACCCAAGATTGTACAGTTCTGGTGTTTAGGTAGTGAGAGCCGTGTTTGCTGCTAATTACTGTAAAAATAGTGGTGTATTTTGATAAAGTAAAGTGTACAGAGCTACTAAAAGTTGAAAGATTGTTAGGTAAGTAATAGTACAAAAAAATGTATACGTAATTTCATCACTATCTGATAATCTATTGCAGTGGGACTTTTTTGTCCCATTAGTAAATTTGTTGAGATTAAAAATGTCCCAGCAGTAGTATTATTTCTACATTGCAGAAAAATGGGTCGTCGTATACTTACCCAAAAAGATGTTGAAGAAGAAGCTCTGAAGTACTTAAGTGATTCAGAGGAGGAGCCGTTTGTAGGGTCTTTACGAAAAAACAAAGAATGATGATAAATGTTGGAGATCATCTTCCCTCCCAAACTCCAAACAGAAGAAGATGCTATCGTTGTTCAGGACAAAAAAAGGAGAGTCGTACTAAAACTATACAGGGTGAGGCAAAATTCACTCCCCAGCGGCCGGATATATATTCTAAAATAAAAAACAAAACAAAAATGTAGAATACTAAAATCTCGAAAGCGGAGCCGTTTCCGAATAAATTATTAATTTTAGTTCAATAAATGTGCAAATTTCGACAGACTAATCAAGTTGGCCGGACAAAAACAAGGAGTTTTCAATGACCACAACCTTCATTATTGGCATTATGAGAATCCTCATGAAAAACGTCAGCGGAATCAGCAAAGACATTGGTCTGTAAATGTTTGGATAGTTATTTTCGGGAAAAGGATCATAGGTCCATATTTTTTGCCAAGAATACTGAATGGTGAAAATTACAGTAATTTTTGCGAGAACATTTTGCCAAGTGTGATAGAAGATATTCCTCTACAACAACGTGCAACTATGTGGTTTCAGCATGAAGGTGCGCCCGCACATGCCACATTACAAGTACGACATATTTTGAACCTAATAAATGGATTGGACGTGGTGGACCAACACCATGGCCACCCCGGTCTCGTGACTTGATTCCGATATACTTTTGGTTATGGGGATACATAAAAGAAAAGGTTTATTTTACTGTGCCTGTTGGCAGGATTCATGAAGCAGGAGCGGAAATAAATGAAGCTAATTTCTGTTCTGTTGCCAGGAGTTTTTACCACAGATTGCAGAAGTGTATTAACAAAAATGGTAATGGTTTTGAAGGTTAGCCAAAGCCAGAAGGAACTTCGTTTTTGCTATTTCTTATTTTGTATGGATTTAAACGGTGGATTTTAATGGTTTTAATATTAAACAAAAAAATTATAAATTTGAATTTTTCTTTACAAAATTTTCCGAAAACGGCTCCGCTTTCGAGATTTTAGTATTCTACATTTTTGTCTTATTTTTTATTTTAGAATATATATCCGGCCGCTGGGGAGTGAATTTTGACTCACCCTGTATGTGTTGCTTGTAACTGCCACTGTGCAAAAAATGTTCTTTACTTTTTCACTCCTAAAGTTTGTTATTTTCTCTTTATTTTGTTTCGAAACCTAACAATTGAATAAAAGCTTGATAATTTATAGTAATCTTTTTTCCACTGATGGGTCATTATTGTCCATTAAAAATTACTGCTGAGACAAAAATGACACATATCCTTAGAAAGGATTCAGGACAATTTTAAGTCATATACATAATAAAGCGGGTCTAAACTGATGAGTCTTAATAATAATATGGCAAATTATAATATGCACCTTGCAGCAATGAATTCAGTAGCGAAAGGGTTAAGTAAGGAAAACTGTAAGTACCAGTTTGGAGAAAAAATTTAAAAAATGTAGTATAATGCTTTGCAAAAACTATCCCACGATAGCAGAATCGCCTGAAGGAATCTGTGAAGACAGTATTACTGAAATTAAATGTACCACGAATATGAGACGACTTTTAAAAATTATGTGGAAAAATTTTTATTTAACTAATAAATCTTCGAACACAAAATATTAGCACCTTATGTTTACTGTTGACAAACAGATGTGACGTCACGTCGACGCCATGACACCGGCGACCGTTTTTGGGTGAGTTTAGACTTGAAATTAAAATGTCAATATTTTTCTACTAAACTTTATATTTTCTATAGATATCTTTTGGAAATAGTAAATACTTCCGAACATCATAGAACAGTTTTTCAAAATCTGTCATCATGCCTATTGAGGTGTTCGCAAAATTTGTAATTTGATACTTTATTTCCTTTAAAATCGCTAAGTTGACAAAATAAATATTTTATGTTATTTCCTCTAAAATCACTGAGTCAATAAAAATTGTAATGTGTGATACCTTATTTCCTTTAAAATGCAAACTCAGCAAAAAAATCGTAATTTAATATTCCATTTCATGTAAAACCATTGAGTTAACAAACATTGTAATCAGATTAACATAGTGTAATGACACTTTGTCCTCTGAAATTGTGGTATTAGCAAAATTGTAATCTGATACTTTAAAATCGCAAAAGTCAGCAAAATAAAAAATTTAACCTGCTATTTCTTCTAAAATTATAGAACCAATAAAAATCTTATTTCCTTTAGAATCATAAACTCATCATTTTATATTTTATTTCTTCTTAAATCGCTATGTCGGTAAAATAATAATTTGATACCTTATTTCCGGTAAAACGTCAAATCACAAAATTTGTTACTCTTCGAGTGGGACCGCCTAGCCGGGTGTCTTGGCCGGCGGATTTCGATCTGCCGAGTCAAGCATCACGTACGTGGGCTGGAATTTGGATGGGTGGCCTATGGCAGGTTCGGGGACGTGGCTGTGGCAGCCTACCAAGAGACCTGGGTCGCCCAACATTTGCCGCACGCGTGTGGTCCCCGATAAATGGTAATGAGAGCAGAGCAAGAAATCTCTCTCAAGACCTTGGTTATCATACATAAACTGTACGAGACTTTGCCACCAAGCCATCCGTGTAGTAAATAAGATGGTTTGAAGAAAAGTACTCGAGTAATGAAGGAGGGTGTACAAGGGGCCTAATAAGGCCTAAGTGCCGTGGTGGAAGACAATTCTACCACCCTTCCGACATACATACATACATGTTACTCTTCGAAAAGAAAAGAGAAGAAACAGAAAAAAACGGACCAAATCTATTAAGTTACAACCATCAATGGAAGGTGGAAGAGTGTATTCGCCGCTAGTGCTCAGTGGAGGTTCACAGTATCAAGATTGTTTTGGGCGCCAGGTAAATTTACCTCAACGAATACGTTGATTAACCCCCAAATCTACCAAACGTGGTTAATAAAAAAATAATACGGTATAAATGCAAATATTTATTGAAGTCGTTGTTTCCAATAAAGAAAATCTGTTTTTGTTTGTAGCCTTCCGTGGCTGTCGTTAACGGTTCTTCTCTTGACGTTTCGAGAGACATATCGCTCTCTTCTTCAGAAGTTACTCTGAAACTGGAGATCTACTGTTCTCGTCACTATTTATATTTGATGTGGTCACTGATCCATGACGTTCCGGTGGGTGACCTCGTACGCGTTGTTGACGTTCCAGTGGGTTGCTTTCACGAATGACTCTCTTCCATATACCTGGCAGATCCACGCCACGCCACTCTGTTGAAATTGTTCGGATTTTTGTAAATTTCTAATGCTTCTTTGTATATTCTTATTGGAAAATCGGAAGGATTATAATTTAAAATAACTTGATATCCTCTAGATCTAGATGTTCATTATTAGATGGATACAAAGCAAAAACTATAGTCCAGAAGAAACAAAATTGCTAGTTGTTTTTAACATTTATTACAGCTTTGTTGCATGGAATGAGATCTGAAATATAATAGACAAACGTAGATGATAGATCTTCCAAAGGAGAAAAGTCAGTATTTATTTTTAGATGTAGAATTTCTAGAAGTGCCCATTTTATTTTTGGTTATCAATTTTAATTTTAATTGACCTTTTCAACAAACTAATAATCCTTTTTAGTATTATTAAATAATTTATTTTCTATTTAGCGGTTTAGTTAACTTTACAGCTTCTGAAGTGGTTTTCATAATTCTAAAACTAAAATAAAGAAACATTTGTAAAATTTTCCATTTTAACAAGCAGAAAACATGGAAGCACAACAACACTGTTCAAGAAAAAAATATACATGTATAATGAGAGCAGATTGCATCAGATATGTGTATAAAAACATGGATTTGTGATGGAAATAAGCATTTACACAATACACCAGTAGTGTGAGAAAAGGGGGATCAGATTTCGCATTAAAATGTAATTTTGCTGATTAGGGTTATATGATCCACTCGCTACCAAGATATTTGATCTACATTTCTTTAAGTCAGCTGAATAGGATAAAATTTCTTTATTACTACCAAGTAGTATCTTCGCTGCTTCGCTACGGCATCGGCACATCGCTTAAGTCTAAAGTCAGCATATCTGATTTTAAACATAAGCGCGTAAGACGAGAAACGCATTTTTCATAGGTATTGTAAGGTGATTTTAGAGAAAAAAGTTACCCTCTGTTTATGGTAAAAATTATCAAATTCCATATTTTTGATAAAAGTATCAAATTACAAGTTTCGTTGACGTAGCGATTTTAAGGGTGTCGGATTACAGTTTTGCTGACCCAACGGTTTTTACGGGAAATAATGTACCAAATTACTACTTTTACCGGCTTGGCGATTTAAAAGAAATTAAAGTTTCAAACAATATTTGCTGATTTAGCGGATTTTATCAGATTACATTTTTTTGTTAACTCTGTGATTTTAGAGGAGGAAGTGGAATATTAAATTACTATTTTTCTTGAGTTCGCAATTTTAAAGAAAATGAAATCACATTACAGATTTGCTGACTTAGCGATTTTAAACAAAATAAAATATAAGATTACAATTTTTACTAACATCACGATTTTAAACGGTAAAGTGACATTATACCTTGCTGTCCTAGGCAAGTTTTTGCTGTTGGCGTAATATATAATTTCACTGAACTGAGTTTTATTTTCTTATTTTATCACAATATTGAAATGTTTTTCTCCGTTAATGATGAGTGACTGTGATATTTGGGGGATGCTGCAAGAGAGGAATTGATGACCTACAGAATCGTCCCATCGTCATCAGAATGTTCAACATATCCTCTTGTACAGAGGATGGAAGGTAATTTATTATTTAAAAAATTAATGCATGTGTTTTGTTTAAAAAAATACAATGTTATTTAATTAATTATATATTTTCTACTAAAACAGCCCGCACCGCACCATCTTCTTGAGCTCAAGGAACGGATTTCCAGGAACCTATAATTTCTTCCGCGATCCGTCCCATTAAAACTCCTAAGTCCTTCTACTGCCCCCATGCATCGCAGAGGTTAAATATACAAACACTCTCCTTTCATTAATTTAATAAACAAGAAAAATTTTTAATTCTAACTCTTTTTATGTTGCTGAATCTTAAAATAGAATAATAATGGTTAGTGAAAACTAATTAAATATTCTTGTTACAGAGGAAAAAAATTGACAATGCTGAAAGTTAGCATGCGTTTTCCCTTTCCAAACCTGTTTATTGGGTTCTCACATGAAGATGAGGCAACTGATGATAAAGCCTCCGCAGAAGACTTCGTTCACTAGTAGGAGAAAGAAAAACGCCTAAAGTGGACGGAGATGCCAGCCAGGTGAAGAAGGGGTTTGGAGAAAAATATTAGCCGCGTTACTGTAATTCAACGACGTGAGGAAGTTCAGTTGCCGATTTATAGCGATTAGAGGCGAACCTTAATAAACGTAAAGAAATTGATCACTAACTGGTTAATGATCAATTTTATTAAGTACATTTCTTATATTTCGAAGTGATTTTGTGGTTAGTTATGTTATATTTTATTTTTTCTAAAATAAAAATGTTTTGTGTACCCACTTAGTTGTTTTTATAAAAAAAACAGAAATTTCTTCATAAACAAACTTTTTTAGTTTTTAAATACAATAATACAGAAACAATATTTGTATTACACTTCAGTGACTGAAAACAATTAATTTCAAACGAAAAGAAGACAGAAATTGTATCCAATAAATTAAAAGAGATTTTGTTAAATATGTAATAAAATAAAAGAGAGAAGTTGTGTCTATTTAAAAAATGTTTTATAATGAAACGTTACCTACCTCATTTGCAAACATATTTTAAAGAGTATATTTTAAAAATTGTTTAAATTATTATTTTTTGTTGTCCAAAGCTATTATAAAAACATTTGCTTTAAATCTAAAATTAACTGTCAGTGCAAATCCCATTTCTTCAATTCTTTTCACAATACACAATAACAGAAAAACGCTTCATCTACACGAAGAGCGAACCCGAAATTCCAGAACAATCTATAACGTATAAAATTCCTACGGGAATGGCAACGGCAGTTAGTTATTATACTGATAACTGCGCAAATCCAAATTATTGTACTGCAAGTAATTCAGAATATTACAACACTAACGAGAACTATTATACTGCAAAAATTAGTACTATGAAGAATCAACTTTTGACACACACCCCGTATACGATCAGAATTTTCGATAGGGCCTACTTGCCCATTCACTGAATCACCTCCAACATGACAGTGTTGGGCAAAATGAGTTTGGACAGTTTCAACCCAACCTCAACTTCCCGAAATAACAATTTGTAAGCCTTAAGGGGAAAGATAATAAGTTATCCTTCAAATCCAAAAATTTATAATACATTTATGATGCTACTAACGACTATAAACTGCTTATCGACACAGACGCAGGTTTGTCTATATTAAAATCCAAAATTTGTCAAAATTACAGTATAATTAAAAGTAGAAAATGTTACGATCTAAGGCATAACTGATAAGAAAATAACTATTAATCGATTAACCGATTTTTGTTCCATTTGTCAAAAACGAACCTGCTATTGCGAAAACAAAAAATTACTCAAATCAAGTCATCAACGCATTTCCAATATAATTTCTATTGAGTCACATATAGAACAAATTTTAAAATTAAAATGTCATTTAGCTAACACTGAAGCTATACAAGGTATTCTCAAAGTTGCGTCATTTATTTTAACAGCTGGTAGAGAACCCATAAAAAAAGTCGATTTAGTAAAAATCGTTTATATAAAAGTAAAATAAAGCAATTATTAACAATAATTATTTAAAAAAAAAATGAACTTTAAAAACTTTATTATACAAACCTGATTTACTGTTATTTTCGACCACTCCGTTGTAAAAACATAAATTGTTTGTTTAATACTGGTAGGTACTGGGTATGTCTTTTTTTTTGTAGTTTTGAGTACGCTTCTCGATTTGACAGTGCTAAATAATTCATACAGTAGTGCATGGTATAATTTTTGATTTGTGGGTGTTTTGTGCAATAAAAATGGCACATGTTTATGAAAACAATGAACTAGTGGACATAATATTAACTTACGAGAAGAGTCAACAAAATGCAGCCGCAGCATGTCGCTTGTACGCGGAAAGGTTTCCTTTACGAAATCATCCGGCTTCGCGGATGATTTCGTGACTCAAAACCGTGCAACAACAAAAAAAAACCTACTCAGTATCAGTAGTAAACAAACAATTTATGTTTTTACAACGGAGTGGTCGAAAATGACCATAAATCGGGTTTGTATTATAAAGTTTTTTAAATTTCTATTTTTTTAATAATTGGTAATAATTGCTTTATTTGACAACTTTTATATAAACGATTTTTGCTAAATCGACTCTTTTTTATGAGTTCCACCAGCTGTTAAAATAAATGACTCAACTTTGAGAACACCCTGTATAGTGCGAGATTGAAATGCGAGATTACTACGTTCATCTGTCTTTTAATCGAAATATAATTTTTATAGATAATTATTATGAATGGAGGAATATATTTCAACCGGGTTGTCTATCAAAATATGGCCGCAAGTATTTTTAATTAAAATTAAATTCATTAAATTTTTCCAAACAATTTCGTTCACTTATTTTTAAGATAAACCATAATTCATATCACAAAGAGATATGTAAAGAACTTAAAAAGTTTGGGTTGCCATTGCTCATTTCGCGCTACTTCCTGGCAACCAGGTGTAAACAGGTATTACTCTGTTCGCTCATAACGTATCCTCATAAATTATATATCAAATTAAAACTAATTTCTTTCTCCACACGATGGAATCATTTGCATATGTAAAAGTGACCGCAAATAGGAGTTGTCAACTGTTAAAATAAAACTAGAAAGATAGGTAAGTCGGCAAACGCCGACTTGATTTTTCGCTCGTGCCTGCAGGTGCTGCCCGAACAACGCTGCGCGGTGCTCTCCCCGTGAGGTGGGAACGTTTTTCAAAAAAAAAATCCAACCCGCTCGCGTTTCGAATAGAGAACTTTCGACTTCGCAGTCGCGTACTTTGCGGCGGCCTACCGGTGGTGGGTGTAGCCTTTACGGGCTATTTGAAACTTTGGGTCCCCGCAAATGTAAACAGAAAATTTAAAATGTTTTAATTTTTATCGCTATAATATCGTCTCTAAAAGATCAGAACCGGTACCTAGCGGTAATTTAACAGCTCGCCCTTATTTATGCAAAAGAAAATTATGCAGGTAATATTTTAAAATATACATTAGAATTTATTTGAGAGGTTATAGACGGAGAGCTAGCTACGTTTGGACTGCACTGATCGACTATAGTCATGATTTTTGTTAAAAGTTTCTTATCACATTGACAATGCCAGAGCCCATCAGTCAGAAGTCACTCTATAGGCGGAAAGCGTGGACGGGCTGTTAAACGCGTGAAGTTTTGTCAATAAAAAAATAATGGAATATAGACATGAAAATTGGTACACTTATAGATTTTAATTGTATAAACATAGAAAAAATATTCTCAGAATGCTAGATGGTGGTTTAAGCGTTCTCAGAAGCGATAAAGTAGTAAATCGATTGAAACATAATATATAGTTCTGACATTTTGTTTATTGTTAATTTATAACACAAATAGACTATCTGCAAAGTTACAAGTCGTGAAACTAATAGCCAAAAAAATATTATTTATCACCGCTCGTGCAAATGTTGCTGTCGCTGCTACGTTCGACGTTTTTATACTTTTAATGTTGAGAAATGATTAAATATAGTTCTGGCATTTTACGTAGCCACTCTTTACATATATATGTATATTTATGTTATAACGAAACAACAGAAGTTTATTCAGAGGTTAAGACTATCCCAGAGGCCAGAGCTACATGTATTTAACTGCAATCGAGTATAGCGCGCAAGACGCACAGGCCGACAGAAAAAATTGTTTGTTTTTGAAACATGACCCTTACTCATTTGTATTTTTCACTTGCTTCTTTCAAAAATAAAAATAACTACAAATCAGACGTGGCAACCGTTGTAACTTTTATAAAATGTGTCTGTAAAACCAAAACTAAAAAATATTTTCGAACTAAAAGTTCCCTTTGCTCGTACACTTAACCTCGCCTCCATACAGCATTTACAAATTACGGTTAGCATCCTAACATTGATGAAATTTTCCAGTGAAAGCTTACTGTTTTACAAAATGTTTCAAGTTTTTAACTAACTTTAAGCTAGGTAGGTATTTTCTAAATCCAGGTTATAACTTACTCTGGATTGGTAGACGCCTTGAAATGGCCCCAGGGCTTGAACTCGCACTTTGATTGAATGCGAAATAAAAATGCTAAAACGTTTTAGAAAATACTTTCTGTATGCTACCATGCTTAAAGTTACTTAAGAGCTTAAAACATTTTTAGTTTTGGTTTTACCGACAGATTTTATAAAACTTAATAACGGTTGTCACGTCTGATTTGTATTTATTTTTATTTTTGAAAGAAGCAAGTGAGAGATACGGATGAGTAGGGGGTATTCCTCTCGTCCAAAAAATTTTTTGCAATTTTCGGATTTAGCGAATTTAACTAAAGGTAAGTTGGATGGCCAGTTTGGATTTTTTGAATTTTTGGGGGGAATTGAGGGTGTGTAGGGGAGAGTCCATATGTCATAAATTTTTCTTTTTATTATTTTCGGATTCAGCGGAAAATTTTACTAAAGATAGGTGGGTTTAACAGCTAGTTTGGTTTTTTAAAATTTTTGGGGGAATTGAGGGTGTGGGCGGAAATCCAAACGTCAGAATTTTTTTATCATTTTCGAATTCAGCGGAAAATTTTACTAAAGATATAGGTTTGTGTCTCAAAAACACATGATTTTTTTTGTCGGTCTGTGTAGTCAGACCGTTATTCTGGCTTTCAAAATAATAACCAAGCGTCAGTTCGCTTCGGTCACAGCTCTAACAGCGTTCACTGCTTGTGCATCGGATTTTTCGTGTATTAATAAATTTTTAAGCCACCAACAATGGCGAGTGTTAAAGTGTGTGTTTTCAATTGCAGCTACAATGATAAAAAAAAATGACATGTAGAGTGCAACAGCGACGATGACACTCAGGACGAATCATCAGATTGCGATTCAAAGTAAAGTGCACTGTGGATTTTTCTGTAGAAAAAGCTATTTTAAACCATTGTGACAAAAACATGATCAAATAAACAAAATTATAGCAATTTATTTTTGTACCTATATCAATTAATACGTTGTTCATTATTTAATCCTTTAACCAAATTATATAGAATATTTCAAGTTGAATTTATCGCATGCGCCACATTGATTGCACTTAAACTTCTGTAGCTCTGACATAGTCTTAACCTCTGAATAAACTTCTGTTGTTTCGTTATAACATAAATATACATGTGTATATGCTTTGACCTTATACACTCTACAAGGGTATATGTAAAGAGTGGCTACGTAAAATGCCAGAACTATATTTAATCATTTCTCAACATTAAAAGAATAAAAACGTCGGGCGTAGCAGCGACAGCAACATTTGCACGAGCGGTGATAAATAATGTTTTCTTGGCTATTAGCCTCACTTTCAACTTCTGTAACTTTGCAGATAGTCTATTTGTGTTATAAACTAACAATAAACAAAGTGTCAGAACTATATATTATGATTTATTTTTTAATTCTCAATTTACTACCTTATCGCTTCTGAGAACGCTTAAGCCACCGCCTAGCATTCTGACAATATTTTTATATGTTTATACATTTAAAATCTATAAGTGTACAGATTTTTAAGACTATATTCAATTATTTTTTATTGACAAAACTTCACGTGTTTAACCGCCCGCCCACGCTCTCCGCCTCTAGAGTGACTTCTGATTGATGGCCTCTAGCTTTGTCAATGTGATAAGAAACATTTAACAAAACGACTATAGTCGATCAGAGCAGTCCACACGTAGCTAGGCTCTTGCACTACAGCCCCAATGTGGGTCGTTCCAATAAAGTTTGACGCTTCTGGTAAGCAGAAATGGCGTGTCGTTGTTAATTATAGAAAACTCAATGAGTTGACTATAGGAGACAAGTAAGTACCCCTTGCCAACAGTAATTTTGCTAAATTATCCAAACCTCTTACTAAATTATTACATAAAGATGTCTCCTTCAAGTTTAATTCTGAATGCAAAAAATCGTTTGATAGATTAAAACAAGCACTCATTTAGACTCCAATTCTTATCTATCCAAACTTCGACAAAACATTCGTACTCACCACTGACTAAAGAGTCTTGCTATTGGAGCTGTCCTCTCCCAAGGCCCCATTGGTAAAGACCTTTAACAGCTTTTGCTTCAAGAACATTTTGCAAAGCTGAAACTAAATATTCCACTATCGAACGCGCACTTTTAGCAGGCTGTAAAACATTTTCCTTACATATTTAGTTGAAAATTTAAATTAATAACTAACCATATGCCACTAACCTGGCTTTTCTCAATTCTGACAGCCGTCTAACACGCTGGCGACTAAAACTCGAGGAGTGTGAGTACGAAATGGAATATAAATCAGGTCGAATTCGGAAAGGTATTACATAAAAAATTATCTTCACCTTCCTATTCTCGAAATTTTAATGTAACATGAAATAAGTTCAATTTATTATAATTCTTTATTACAATCAGGTAGTAGGTCTCAGTAGATATAAAAAAGATACCTATTGACGATTAATTGATATTAATAATAATGAAAAATACTGCAACAAATAACTGAAACATTGAAAACTTATTTTAGAAAACGTTTTGTTCAAAATGATCCCCACCATTTGGAAGGCAGGCGCGGCTTCTCCTTCTTACTGCGATAGTAGCTGACCTACACTGCACTGGTGTCAGTTGTTCACATGCAGAAATTATTCTCTGTCTCAACTGGCCAACGGTATTAATTTGTACTTTCTGCTTAATGGCACCCCATACAAAATAGTCTGTTGGCGTCAGGTCTGGTGAACGAGGCGGCCAAGCAACAGGTCCACTGCGATCTATCCACCTTTCAGGATATTTATTATCCAACCATTGTCTGGAGCCTCTGGCTTAATGTGCTGGACAACCGTCCAGTTGAAACCATATATTTCCTATAATATTTAGGGGAATATTGTCATTAAGATCATAAATATCATTGTTTAAAAACTGTTGGAATCTATCTGCATTAGGTGAATGAGGTAGAAAATGCGGACCAGAGTGCCGCCTAAAACAGCTAACCAGACGTTGCACTGAAAATTGTCTGATAATGCCAATCACGAATTACCCTGGGATTATCATGTGACCAGATGTGAACATTTCTTTGATTAAACATACCTTTTCTGATATGGCTTCATAATCCACATAATTTTTTCTAAAAAATGTGGATCACTGTCACATTTGCTTAAAAACCAATCACAAAATACTCTTCTACGAGGTAAATCAGTGGGTAATAAATGCCGGACGGGCTGCAAGTGATAAGGATGACGTCCACTGGCTTTGAGTGTCCTCCATATAATGGTAGGTGGTATCCTTAGTTCAGCACCACTTCGTCTCACACTTGTAGATAGTTCATCATCAAAGTGGTTAAGTATTGCTGCTGTTCTTCTATTATTTTGCAGAGGCGTAAATAATTCGTTACCATAATTTGAAACAAAAACTGATCCGGTTTCACGTAATCGGTTAAATGTTTCCATAAATGTTCAGGTTGTTGGTAGCCTCTGATTTTGATACCTAGTCGCATACTCAGGGCGGGCTGAATTGGCATTTCCATTGCAGAATCCATATATGTACCTACACAATATCAGCGTATTCTGCGTTGGAATATGTTCGCGGCATCATACAAACAAGTGTTAGAAAATGCTCTTTTAATATAATTTTGATTAATTACAAATTAAAAAAATTTCAACCCGTATCTTCCACCACTACAAAATAGAAATAAAACAACTAACAATGCCAAAATTAATTAATGTCAACGACAATCAAAATTGACAGCAGCCTACTATGCCATTAAGGAATTATGATATACCTATTAATGTGTTACAAATTTTATTTTTTTACTCAAAAACTACTTATTTCATGATAAAGATGAAAGAAATGAAAAAGTTTCTAAATTAATCTGTCTCTCCAAAAAATCTATTGCAACAATTGAAATCTTAACGAGTCAAATGTTTTCATGAAAAATATACAGGGTGTTGTTGATTTCACCCGTTCCAAATAAGATTATTTTAACGAAAAAATACTGGTTAGATGGGCCTCGATCAGTATAACATCTGCCAAAATTCAGGATTTTATCTGTATTCAAATTTAAGAAAAAAATGTAAAACTCGATTTTGACCGCCATTTTTAAACGGCCGCAACTCCTTAACTTCTTTTTCATCTTCATCTTCATCTAGTGGTTGGTCCTTGAAAAGTCCCATAGCACTGCGGCCTAATTAGGCCTATTGTGCGTCCCACTACCAGTCCTATTCAGCAAGTAGATTTGTCCTTTTTACAAAGTCCAAAAGCTTCCCTGCTGACACTTCTCTCAGTTCCTTGGGTTCCAAATAGGGTCTCCCAAGGAGCGCCATTCTGCTACGTGCAAATCCCGGGCACTCGCCCAGGATATGCAGAGAAGTTTCATCCGCCGATTCACATCCTCGGCAGACCGGACTGTCTACAAGCTTTAGCTTATGTAGATGTTTCCTAAAGTGACAGTGTCCCGTTATGAGTCCTGTCACTCTCCTGAGCCGGATTCTATTCAAGCTCAGTAGCTCATTCGCTCTTCCCTTCGAAGGATACTCCATAAGCTCCTTAGAATGGCTATGTCCTGGCCTTGAAGTCCAGTATTTCCTATGTTCTGTCTCTGTCCATTTGCCCAGAGCCCGCCTGACCACACTGGGAGATGTGCCACAGAAGGGCTCCGGGCCAATGAACACTGTCTCGGATCCCTTCCTAGCAAGTTCATCCGCTTTCTCATTTCCACAAATGCCTTTGTGCCCTGGCACCCAACACAGTCTGACTGTATTGTTGGTGGCCAGTTCAGTCAGCATTTGTAAACAGTCCCACACCAGTTTTGAACTTACCTTGTGTGCGGCTAAAGCTTTAATTGCAGCTTGACTATCAGAGAATATATATATGAGTTTACGTCTATAACCTCTACGTACATTCTCTGCCAGACACGCCATTATCGCGAAGATTTCTGCTTGGAATACAGTAGGGAACTCCCCCAGACTGTAGCTTGCACTCCATCTGGGTCTGAGTCCATATATTCCTGCACCCGTCCCTCTGGTCATTTTGGAGCCATCTGTAAACCATACTAGGCTCCACCTTTCCAGGGTATTAAACCTTTCCTCCCACTCGCTTTGATCCTCTATTCGAGTCTCAAATGGCTTGTGGAAGTGAAACTTTGGAACCATCTTGTCGGATACCATCCCAAGAATTGGTTCCGACATAGATGTATCTTTGATCCTGGAGTGGGAACCACCCCTCCAGTCATTATTATTCCTGAGTCGATATGCTGCTAGCCGCGCTTCTCTCTCCACCACTATATGCAGCGGTGGCAGATTTAGCATGACTTCTAGTGCAGCTGTCGGGGTCGATGCCATCGCCCCCGTTATACCTAAACAGGCCAATCTCTGAATTCTATTCAGTTTTTCCTTCGCTGTGGTCTGTTGTGTTTTCTGCCACCATACCACAGCGCCGTAAAGAATCCTGGGTCTTACTATCGACGTATACAACCAGTGTGACATCTTTGGTTTCAGTCCCCAGGTTTTCCCAATAAGGCGGCGGCATACACACAGTGTCTGCTTCGCCTTACTCACCACTTTTTCCAAGTGCGCATTCCAGGTAAGCTTATTATCCAGTATCACTCCTAGATATTTTACTTCCCTGGAAAATGTAATGCCCCTCTCCCCTATTATAGGTTCAGAGAGTCCAGTTAAATTTCTTCTCCTAGTGAAGGGTACTACGACCGTTTTGTCAGGGTTTACTGACAGTGCCTGCCCCTTACACCAGTCATCTATCCATTTCAAAGCCTCTTTCATGAGTTCTGAAACGATAATATTATGTTTCCCGACTATGAGAACGACCAAGTCATCCGCATAGCCTTGTGTATAAAACCCCTTTCGATTAAGGCCCTCCAGTGCGCCGTCCACCACTAATCCCCATAACAAGGGAGACAGTACGCCTCCCTGGGGGCAGCCCCGGCCTACCTTACACCTGGATGTCTCTCCCGAAAGGGTAGCTGTTACTGTCCGGTTTCTCAACATGGTATCTATCCAACGACACAAAGTGTCTTCAAGGCCCCTGTTGCGAACTGCCGAATTAATAGATTCGAAAGGTGTATTGTCAAATGCCCCTTCAATATCTAAAAAAGCTGCCAAAGCTAGATCTTTGTCGTCCATTGCCCTCTCTATCCTAGAGACTAGGCTATGAAGGGCTGTGTCGACTGATCTGCCTGCCTGATAGGCGTATTGGTACCTGTGCAGAGGATTTGCCCTCAATACCCCGTCCCTTATATGCCTGTCAACTATTCTCTCCAACGTTTTCAGGAGGAAAGATGTTAAACTTATCGGGCGATATGCCTTTGCCTGGGCATACGATGGACGCCCTGGTTTAGGAATAAACGCCACGTTCGTCGATCTCCATGCCAGCGGTATATAACCAAGTGCAATGCTGGCTCTGAAGACGTGAATTAAGACCGGAGCTAGACAGTCCACCCCCTGCTGTAGCAGTACAGGTAGGATTCCATCGGCTCCTGGTGATTTAAATGGGTCAAAAGAACTTATTGCCCATCTTATTCGTGACTGACTCACCACCGTCTTGGCAACCTCCCAGTTCTGTCGAGACCCGGTCGTTACCCTCTGCTGGTGATTCCAGTCATATTCATCTCCATGATTTAATAACCTGGAGCCTGGAAAGTGAGTATTTAGAAGTAATTCCAATGTCTCCCTTCCAGTTTTGGTATATTCCCCACTCGGTGCTTTGAGAGACCCGAGTTTCGTATGTCCGTTCTTAGAGAGAAGTCTCTGGAGTTTAGCACACTGTGGGACACTATCAATATCCTCACAGAACTTCCTCCATGAGTCTCTCTTCGCTTTTCTAATTTCTTTATTATACTCAGTGAGGGTTGCTCTATAAGCCTCCCACTCTCCTGTCCGCTTTGCTCTATTAAATAGTTTTCTTGTCTGTCCCCTCAACTGCGTGAGTTCCTTGCTCCACCAGGGTACGGTGTGCTTGTCGGACCTCATTTTGATAGGACAGCTATATTCATATGATCTTGTGACGGCGTTTTGGAGTTCCTCCACAGTAACTGTAACTCCGTTCTATAGGAGTCCCAGTCAGTTCTTTTTGGGTCTCTGTAGGTTTTTACTTGCGGATTATAATCCGTTATGATTTCAAAGTGTAGATATGTCTATCATCCGACATTGACGGCTCATTCGACACATGCCACCTTGCAATATTATTACATATCGGTCCCGATTCCACTGTTATATCGATGACTTCACTTCTATTTTTTATAACAAAGGTGGGCTCGTTCACGACATTCAAGGTCTCTAGATTATAACTAAAAAGAAAATCTAGTAAAGATTCACCTCGATCGTTGACAGCGCTGCTTCCCCACACCGTATGGTGTGAGTTAGCATTACATCCCACGATGAGTTGTTTCTTCTCCTTCTCGCACCAGGCCACCAGGTCCCTCAGTTCCCTGGTTGGAGGAGATTCTTTCTTATCGTAAGGGAGGTACGCTGAGCAAACTACCAGTTGTCTCTGCGTTCCCTCCGATACATAAGTCACTTCGGCCGCCACCAGGTCATCCGTGCAGAACCCTGGAAGAGGAAAAATATTAATACTACTCTTGTAATAAATACAAGCTCTAGGTCTAGTTTGGTGGCCACAATACAGTAAGCCACCATTACTTACCTGCAATCCTCTGATCCGGGATCCATGTACCCAAGGCTCCTGGATCAAAGCTAAATCCGCATTTGCGCGCGCCACACTGGCACAGAGAGCAGCAGATGCCGCTCTACTGTGCTGAATGTTCGCTTGTATTACCTGGAATTTGACCAGATAATACAGATTTTGGTCCCTCCTGATCTTCATCAGAAGGTCCCAAATCTACCCTGCCCTTCTCCAGGTTCCTAAAAAGGACCCTGGTGAAGTTCAGAAATGGTCTGAAGCCCTCCTTCTGAAGTACCTTCACACTCATCTCATCTACTGAGAGGACTAGGGTCTGGCCCTTCTCCTCAACCTTGCGGTTGATTAGCCTCCAGGCCCCCGTCCTCAATTCCCCGTTCTGGTTTTCCAGACGGCGCATGATGGTTTCCGGTTCATCAGGATGACCCGGAATCCACACGATGAACTTAGTGAACTTAGGTAGGTCCCTAGGCTCAACAGCGCTGAGTCTAGCCCCCTCCCAAGGCACCAAGCTCGCCGTAGTCGTCTTCAGCCATTGCAGGCTCTCCTCGTTGAAGGCGGTGATCGCTAGCGTTCCCCCCTTCGACGACACTCCAGAAAGCGCGGTCGTATACCCTCGCCCGCGATCTCATCAATGGCCCCAGAAGCGCCGACTGGACAAGTCTCATCTGGTCCTCATCAATTCGGACCTCCGGGTATCCATGGGGGACCACCACTGCTTGGATCCCCGACAGCGCCTCCCCGTGAGTCTTGCCACGCTGTCCCGTGGCCTTAGGCGTCTTGGAAACAGGCCGGTCAGAAGTCGGCTCACTACTGTCCGACCGTCCACGTTTCTTCCCGAGTCCACTTGGCCCCGGTTCAGCCGCCTGCGGAGTTAGAGTGGTACTTGAGCCAGGTTCCGTCACCGGCCCCTGTCCTTTTCCCGCCTCTGCCTTCCGCAGTTTTTTAAGTTTGCGCTTTTGCGCACCAGACAATTGTTTCCTACCTTCCAGATTCAGTCTGTCGACTCCCCTAGAGATAGCAGTCACTAGTGTTTGCTTCCCAGTGGCTGTTTTATTTTCCGCCCGGTCAGCACTTACTGCTTCCCCGGCAGATGTAGACGGTCCCCTTTCGGGTTCCTGTTTTTTAGATTCTTGGTCCATGAAGGTCCCACGAGTCTGGAGGAAATAAAAGTCACCGCCAGGCAGTGCCCCATACCTGACGGAAGGCTAAATACGATGGGGTGCGCCAGGTTCCCCAAAGAGATCGTTTACGATGCGACATTTTTACCTACCCCCGCACCATTCAGCCCTCGGCACGATGCATTTCCACCTTGGCTTGGGTAGCTGAGCTGTTTCTCAGTTTTCACTACTCTCCCTCGACCTTTCCGGCTTGGGTGACCCTGCCAGGAGTATGAAACTCCCGCCGGTTTAGCTCTTGGGTTCACTGTAGCTACTTAAGCCCCTCCACCAACGACAAGGTCATACAGCTCCCAGGAGGGGAACTCCTTAACTAATCGTTTCTGGACATACGTTCGTAGGAACTTTTTTCTTATTTTCCGATTCCCAATTTGTATTTAAAATTTTTGCATATAATCCTGAAATACCCTGTATAAATACAGGGTGTCTCACGGTGACGGCCCATTAGAATTATTTCAGTGACTACGTCGATTTGAATTTTGAAAATTTGGGATATCGGGTTTTCAGGCATGCCCTTCTCAATTAAAATAATGGCGTCCACGTACCACTTCCGGTTATACCAGAAGTCGCCATCAACTTGCTTATTTTAAATGGAACACCCTATATATTATTGCAATTTTGGATTCTATACGTGTTATTTTAGGTGGACTTTTATGAAGTTTCCCTATTCCTAAAATTAACCGTTTTCGAGATATTTAATTTTTTTCTAAAAAATGGAGAGAAACAGTGACTAGCTTCAAACCATGTGTATTTTATAGTAAGAAAGATAAAGCAACAATATTTATAGGGGGGATAGCTAGACCCCTAAGTTTTCCATCCATTCTTTCAAAGTGGCTTAATTGCATACAAGGTGCTAGAAATTTAATGCTGAGATTAGTTAATTTCAAACCTTCATAAGTTGTTTTTTTTTAAATGGAACACCCTGTATGTTTTTCTATATTCTAATACACAATTTTATTCTCTTTTGAACGGTATCAGGGTTCCCTATACCTATCTCTTCTAGTTTTTAAGTTATCTACTATTTTTTATGTAATCACCTAAAATTATGTAATTTCTTGCGAGGATAGCTGTGGAATTTTTAGCAAAACTTCAAAACAAACAACTAAACTGTCAATTTGTTGTTAGTTAGTCAGTGACAGTTTAATTTAGTGCTTATAAGAAATGGAAAACAATACATATTCAAATGCTGATATTTTAAAATTATTCATTCACGGACGTTGCAATGGGATTATAAGCAAAACATGTAGGTACCTACAGTTTTTAATGAGACATATTATCCAAATTTGCCAACAATGGAATTTGTGCAGAAAGAATTTTACCAAATCCAATAACCTCAAATGAAGATAATGTAATAAATGTGCTAGCCTATTTTAATGTTCATCCAGAATTCTCAACTCGTGCCGCAGAATATGGTTTAGGCATTTCACGAGCGTCCATTCACAGGATGCTAAGAACTAATGATATGCATCCATACAAATTTAAGTTACTTTCTGCTTTTCATCCGGGTGACGCCATGCAACGTGTACAATTTTGTGAAACGATGTTAGTGCAATACCAAGAAGATCTACAATGTTTGCAACATATATGAACAGACGAGTCAAAATTTACGAGAGAAGGTATTTTTAATAGACATGATGCTCATTTGTGGTCATCTGAAATTCCTCATGTTATTCGGGAAAGAAACTTTCAAAATTAATTTAGCGTAAATGTTATAAAATAACAAAATTTCTTATCTTATCTACGAAGAAAATGCCGACAGAAATCTCAATATTTTGCAAACGGTTGTGGCAGATTTTCTAAATGATATACTTATCTTTAGACCAACTAAGGAAGTGTTGGTATCAATTAGACGAGGCTCCTCCTTAAGTAATTTTTTTATTTTAGTGCATTATTATTATCAACATACATAATTAAAATTATGTATTAGAGGTCTTTTAATATCTCATGAGCCGCGAAATGCGCGAAAGGCGTGGCGTATCCCCATATAATTCTTCTAATAAGCACGTTGTGAAAACATTGACTCAGAACTAGACCATGTGCATCATTACAAGTAGACATGAACTAAGGCGCTCGGACATCAATAAAGTCAACTGGCGAACGTTCGTTATATATATTTTTATTGTTTAAATTAATATAATAAAGAATAGAGCATTTTATTATGATATTTGTAATCGGATCAAAGGCTTGTTTACGCTAGAGCTCGAGAGAGACTGTGAATAATAGGTGTAATGTTTTTAGGACGTAGAATAATTTAGGCGACGGTCGGAATTATGTTTCTGCGCATATGAAGGTCAAAGCTCATAAGATTTTAAAACATCTCTACTATGTATGAAGTTGTTTTTTTTAGAATTTTTCTTAACTTTATTCTGCTCATTGGTGGAAATTGGGATATGTCTCATTAAAAACTGTAAATGTTCTGCTTAGAATCCCATTGGATTCTGTGAATCAATAATAAAAATAACTTAGTTGTTTGTTTAGAAGTTTTGCTAAAAATTCCACTGCTATCCTCGCAAGAAATTACATGATTTTAGGTGATTACACAAAATATAGTAGATAACTTAAAAACTAGAAGAGATAGGTATAGGGAACCCTCTGATACCGTTCGAAAGAGAATAACATTGTGTATCAGAATATAGAAAAACATAAAGAGTGTTCCATTAAAAAAAACTACTTATGAAGGTTTGAAGTTAACTAAACTCTGCATTAAATGTCTATCACCCTGTATGCAATTATGCCACTTTGAAAGTATGGATGGAATGCTTAGGGGTCTAGCTATCCTACCTATAAATATTGTTGCTTTATCTTTCGTGGACGCCATTATTTTAGTTGAGAAGGGCATGCTCGAAAACCCGATACCTATCCCAAATTTTCAAAATTCAAATCTAAGTAGTCTCTGAAATAATTCTAATGGGCCGTCACCGTGAGACACCCTGTATATCCCTCAAGAACATTGGTGCTTCCTTCTTTATCCTTTGTTTTAATTTTAAAAAATTGCTATTAGTTTGAGTGCAAGTTAGTTCATTTAACATTGCATTTGCATATTGAAAATATAAAATTCAGTCATAATGTCATAAATTTTATGGGAAGATAGGGAAAAATGAGTAGAATACGAATACGCGATTAAAAAAAAAATAAATTGCATATTTACGATGAAAAAAATATTTTCAATTAATTATTTAAACCCCTTTTCGGACCGCTCCTGGCCGCTGACCTACAAAGATTTATCAAGAGTGAATCTTGACCTACCGTATTCGGTCACTAACCTAGCTTTTACTGTATTTTTAATCTATAGTGAACGACACAACATTAACGTTTTCACCGTGTTTTATAATTGAATTTGAATTTTTTGTATTTATGTTCAATTAATTATTCAGTTATGTAGTACGTAGTGACTTATTACTTTTCAAATAGTAGTATGCTACCTACCTATTTAAAATGCCAGTACGGCTAAAAAAACACTTATCCGTCCATAGCACTTTGTTAATAAAGTTGGGATGAACTGCACTATGATTTTGAAACCAATTGCAAAATTCAAGGCGACTGAGAAATCAGCTGTTTAGAACGCTTTGTAGTCCGCCGGTCGGCGCGTTCCCTCTTGCGAAATAGGGCGCTGAGTTAACGGGAGTTAAGGGGTAATTTGCTTATTATTTAAAGGTCGAATAATTTTTTTCGATTTTCTGTCTTTATCAGGTTTTCCGAATACGTGGTTAAAATTAATGACATTATGACTGAATCACCCTGTATATGCTATTTAAACCCCACGGTTCTAGTACATTCAGTATCAATTTTTTTGGTTAAATTAAATTGCCAACTTAAACAAAAAATGCGAGACGCTCAGAAAAACCACCTCAGTCTCAAATTTTGGAAGGTAAAAAATTTCTTAAATACATCGAAATTTAAACTGAAGTATGGTGACATAAAGACGAACTACCATACCAAACTACAGTTCAAATACCAGTGCAAGTCGAGCAGATTTCAGAAATCGGTAAAATTCGGAGAGGCAAAGTCAAATTTAAGGCGAAGAGCGCTGTAGCATCTCTACGGAACATACATATTACAAACCCACATATCATATCTAGTAACTAAATAGCACAAAAGTTTCTGATACTGAGACGAGAATCCCACGAGATATAATCAAGTTCTAAAAACTTCCAATACCTTGGGTACTTTAAGGAGACGTACACACTACACAAGCTCCAAGAAACTTCCAAAATACCCTCGGTACAAATACATATTCATTTAACCCATTTCATAGAACAAAATTTATAAATATAATTAGAATCAATTACATGTCAGTATTACACAATAGATTTAAAAGCAACGAAAATTGTCCAGTTGCAAATTGAATGCATATTGAACTGACCCTTGCACTATGTCCATCTCGCTCACTCTCTCTATAAACTGGTGGACTGATTCAGTCATTGTTCCCGATTCTTCTACCGGTTGTTTAATTCTAATACACTCATTACACGCATTTTGTAAAGAATATTTAAACCCAGGAAACTTGATGAATCGGGGCCGGTCCTGCGCCAGTCCGGGGGCCAGCTTTGAGAGCCAGTCGATGGCCAGGAGTCAGTTCACCATTTTTCCTCCACTTGATAAAAAATCCCTCGGTGGTGTAAGTATGTTTTGTATAATAAACTGTAAAAATTAATTGATTTGCCTGTTTCTACCCTCTTAACAGCCAAGCGAGTACCCCGACATAATAATATATTTTTTTACCAGTTATTTTTAGTATCTTAAACAGGAAATGTGACAATATCAACGAATGCATAACAGTACGTTCACAATTTTTAGGAATCTTCCTGAAATTTTTCAGCAACTGGGCTTCGCATGCTACACTGCTGTCAATTGGGTAGGCGTAGAGGTCAGAACATAACATTTTGTGGCACTGAGTTTACATGTGCTCAAACTTTTGACAGGGATGTACATTAAGGAATCCTCATTACGCGCAATGTATTTTTGTGCCAATGACAAAACATGATGTCTTATCTAATATTGGGATAGGATATAATTGATATAAGGTATAAAGATCTTGTTCATCCAGTGGTATTCTTAGAACAAAGATAAAATCTGATTTTGACAGAAAAGCTTCTAGTTCGATGATTTCCAACTACACAGGAATATTTCAGTATTTTATTAGAAGAGGTAAAATATTTTTTAGTAAATTTTGAGTAATTTTCTGGAGTGCGGTAATCAAATCTTATATAATCGCCAAATGTATTATTTTTAAACAAACAAAAGTGACAGCATTTAAATGTTATCGACGTTACTCTGAAGGTACAAGTAACTTCCAGTTAATTTTTCGCATATCTCGACGAATTTTAATTCAGACTGAACTAGTACAACTCTAGCATTTATTCTAGTTCATCAATTTTGAACTTTTCCCATGTCTTCGTCAAAGGTGTTTTGGTTAATTAGTAGGTAACTTTTGAACTTTCTCTTTAAAGGTTTTTATAACTTTGTTACTTAACAAAAAAAAAATATACAGTTTAGTGGTTCCTAACGGAAAAAAAGATACAATCAATGTTTAAATAAGCTAAACTAAATCAATGTGTGTAGCAAAGAATGTGGAGCAAAAAAAAANTTGATACAAGGCGTTCAGAAGCAACTGATGATCCAACTACCGTTAAAACTTTATAGCCACCTTGTAAGTTATTGGAAAGGCAGATTTGCTTTCAGTCCAATACCGAATGGGATCTCGGTTACGATGTTGGATTGGCTGATTTAGATAGAGCTTTACTTCAATTGGTATCCCCCAGGAACTTTCTCGATCTGGCAAATTCTTCAAAGCGATTGCACCCTCCCGCACGTCATCTTTCTTATTAATTTGGTCGACTGGTGGAGTCATTGAACCCTGAAGCCTGAGCTCTCTTTTCACTTCGTTTTTAATGGTAGTTATAGCTGAAGAAGCATTCAATGGAAATGTAAAATGGATTCGTTTGAAACGTAGATCCAATGTCGTTGCTGCATACAAAAGAACATTTTTCTCTTTCTAATCTTTTTTGAAGTGTTCACACAACTTTTAAGAGGGATAACGAGGCTTACAGACACATACAGGGTGATTTACAAGTGGTGACCAAAAACCTCAAAATGAAACCTTGTATTCTTTGGTTAATTTTAAGGTTAAAGTTTTTATCTAGGACGCTTCGTTAAATTTATACAGGGTATTAAACTTCAAAAAATATTTTTAATTTTTTTAAATATTTTAAAAACTGGTAAGTGAAATAACTTCAAATTGGGCACATGTATTTAGGTAAACATTGTCCAAAATCTGAGGGCTTTTCTTAAAATTTACATGCTCCAGTGGCGGAGATAAAGGGTATCGGTGGCATATTTTTCTAAATAAAATAAGTATGCCACTGCTTTACGGTAACAACCATGATATTTTCGGATTCTTCTTTCAATTTTCTAAAAATTACTACTCTCATGTTTTTCGAAAAAAGCCTGATTTTCGAGTAAAACTTAAAAAACGAACTGAAAACACTTGTCTACAAATTTCATTTTTTCCGTATCTGAAAAATGTTTACAACATTCGTACAGCGTATTGTAAACTCTTTCAAATAAGAAAATAAAAACTACCCAGGTGAAACGTAAAACAGTATATTGTGAGAAAATAATAATGCATAGACAAGTAGAGCACTTGAGACTCGACAACGAACTCTGTGAAAAGGCTGACTAACACTAATACTCTTCACTTCTACATCGTAAATGTAAACTATATAATCCTAAATAAAACTGATGCCTCAGCATTCAATCCATCAATGCAGCTCCATTGGTCCATATACGGGGTGTCACCAACTGCTATCGCTCACAGTCGGTCAACCTGACAATCCTTCACGACCCCGTGAAGAGGTATCTGTAACAACAACAGTAAATATTAGAAAAAGTAATGAGAATGAACCTGTTCAGTTTCAGAGCTACTCTCACTTGAAGAGACCCTTGTAACGAACAGCTTCATTCGGTGTGCGGGATAGATCCCCGCCGTATAAGCCGTGCTCATCGTTACGAGCCCGGCAGGTCCTATATTACGTAACTATCGTTCTCAAGGACCTTCGTAACTGCAAAGGATCCCTTATATCGTGGTTCGAGTTTTCTACTCTTACCGTCATTGAACCCTTTACACATCGGACAAGCACGTCATGTTCTCCTACATCAAACGTTTTTGGTGAAGCATGCTTCTTATCGTAACGTGTTTTTCCGTAACTGAATGAGATGCGTTATATCTCATACTATTCAGAAAAGCATCGTTAATGTTTCTGGATGACTTCTCCCAGTGGTAGAATTAATCGTTGAATTAATTCCCCACTGCACTTGACTTACAACCTCGTCCCAACGATTTTCGTCGTCAATTGAAGCCGTCAAGACAGAAAGTATTGTGCGGTTCATCCTCTCAACTTAGCCGTTAGCTCTTGGAGTTGATGTTGCACACAACACACGTTTGATGCCCAAGTTAGTACAGAAATTCGTAATATTCTTGCTCGTATAAGCAGTGCCCAACTTCTGGTCAGTACAGTGGCGAAACAGTCTGAACTCGTTAAGTAATCGTAAATTAAACTGCTCGTCACTAGATAATTCTGGGTTTATTTGAGTTTGTATGTCATTCAACGTAAACTCTTTCAAGGATGAGATGGTTGTCCGTAAGCAATCCACTGACTCACCCTGTACATCCTCACGACATACAAAACCCTTGCGACCACCCTGTCCTTTTCGTAACAGACCGGCTGGTTAGACATGTTTCTTATAGCAAGATTACCTTTCTGTTTTAATCTCGTGACGCAGAGAATAATTATATGAAAATTATTTACCCAATTCCGATATTGTAAGTCAACGTTAACACCGTTAATGTTTGGTTTATAGTACCGAGTACTATGAACAGAAATGTGACCCAGATAAATTGGTAGAATGAAAGAGGACTCATTAGCACATAAGTTTATTTTTCTAGGCGGCAACTCTCCAGCGTCATCATTCTCTTCAACTTGAAATAAACGAATTTGGTTATCAACAACATACTCATTGTTTAGAAAGGGTTAACCGATAATTATGGGTATTTCTTGTTGATATTACAGAGCCGCTCGCACAGCCACAGAGGCGTAACATTGTAGGTTCACGGTATGGTGCAGTGGGTTAGGTATACTCCACTCTACTGTCGTAATTTTAAGAAATTATGCTTCTATGGACTCTTCGTCTCGAAGCATAGACAAATATTCTTCAAAAAGTGCTTCAGGCGATACGTAACGGCCTGCTGTGCTGCATTTTGGATTGTGTTATCGGGGATACCATCAATCAAACACGCAATAGCATTCTTGCCGGTAATTTGGCATGTTCGTAACAATTCCATCTTGCCAAAATAATAGGTAGTCATAGTCTCACGGGGCTGCTTGGTTCTTTCTAACATTTTACGCAGGGCTTTCGCATAATCAACATGGTCGGGAAAGGTTCTTATAATGAGTGCTTTCCACTCGTCCCATGTGTAGTTTACTGAATCTAGATTGTGGAACCATGTTCTGGCCATTCCAGTTAACCGTGATTGCATATGATATATTGTCGTGACGTCATCCCATTGATTGATACTTTTTAGTTGATCAATTTTGCCCAACCACTTGGGGGCTGAAAGATTAACATTTTCCGGTTGGAATTCAGGAATACAATCACTTCTTAAAGGAAGTTGACGATTTTCTGCGCCAGAAGTTCTTCGCAACAGTTGCTCGATCATATTTTCAAGCCGTTCAATTCGATTTTCATAAGTGGATATTAGTGATCCGGATGGCAATTGTGTACTTTCGTTTCCAGTGTTTATGGCGTATCTTACCTGCCTCTCAATAGACTCCTGCGACGAACGTGATCGTCGCGCCACTGCCTGTTTCGAACGATTTTCTTTTGATCCACCTAGCGATAGCGTAACTCGCTGGGATGGTGTATGACTTCGTCCGGACGTTCTCTTGTATCTTCCGTAAGAAGAACTAGAGGAACTGTCCGAACTACTGCTGCTTGAGCGACTTTCGTGACGCCGCCGATTTCTTTTCCCCATTTTATCTAGTATGTCGCACGTAACTGCACACAAACTATTATGTTCATCTCTAGGCCGCTCCTGGTACACTTTTAGTTCACCCCACACCTGAACTGTAAACTCTTTCAAATAAGAAAATAAAAACTACCCAGGTGAAATGTAAAACAGTATATTTTGAGTAAATAATAATGCATAGATAAGTAGAGCACTTGAGACTCGAGAACGTATCTGACTGACTAACACTAACTTCTACATCGTAAATGTAAACTATATAATTTTAAATAAACTGATGCCTCAGCATTCAATCCATCAATGCAGCTCCATTGGTCCCTATACGGGGTGTCCCCAACTGCTATCGCTTACAGTATGATTTTCTAATTTACAAAACATGCATCTCAAATTTACCGTAAAATAGTTTGAAAGATTGTTCGCGACATTTGTTACACGCAAGTTATTTCTAACATCAGTGTGTGATACATTTTCTAGTGCACCGCTTCTTTTTTCGAGAAATTCTAAAAATTCTTCCAATTTGGATTGACCATCAGATTCTTTCTCTAACTCAAACGCCTGTTGTGTGCGAGTGTCCAGCTTGTGCGAAAGAATAAGAATTAGTATTAAATCCCAGTCAATGGGAACTTCTAATGTTTCTGAATAGTTAACGTGTTGCCTAACGTGTGCTACAAATTTTCTTAAATTAGTTGCGTTTCCGTTTGTTACTGGTGTGTGAATTTATTATGACTAATATTTTGTCGTGTTTGCGTTTTAATAAACCTAACGCCTTTTCATAATTTTCGTCTGTTACGCGCATTTCATTTATTATTGAAAGCAGCCAAATGAGTCTTCAGATAAATAAATTTCTGAGTGGTACTTATGTGTTCATTCCTGTCATCGGATATAGTCAACAAATCTATGAATGTGGGCCAGTCATCATATTTACTTGATTGCGAGAATGAGAACTAAGACTAGTGTGGCTGCTACTTGCGGCATTTACAAGACCCTTGTTAGCTAAATTAGTGATTATTTTCTTTAATTCCGCAGCAATAGTTAAATAACGTGACTCTATCAATTCTATCGCCCGTTTGAGACTCCTCCTCGTCCTCGATTGTGTTCTGAACTTTAATATAATCTTCAAAAGCCTTTGCTAGAAATTCTTCTCTAACTGAATACTTATTTATCTTTGGATTTTTTTCAGAGTTTGTAATAAACGTTTCTATTCTGGTTATGGCTGCTTTAGCTCTCGCGCGATATTTCTTTAATTTCTTCATTTTTTGTTTATATAAATGAACTTACAATTACGCTAACTTGTCTATTTATATTACACAGTTTCTTAAATATTACAATGTGATTTTCTTAACTAATGTGGAGAAATGCAACTAATATAATGCTTTAACAAAATTTTTAAGGTTCAATAAGACACGTGCAACGGAGTATTTATTTATTGAGCAATAAATCAATAAAATATACTGAATCGTCTGACCTTGCTTTGCTACGAGTTTACAAACCACCTGTTCCTATCCGCGCGTGCTGCGTGATGCGAGATGCTGGGCCTCCCTGAAACTGCTGGAGCTGATACGGTGCGGGGCGCAACGTGCAACTCTACGTCGGGGCGTGGCTTTCAACGACGGAGATGGTTCGAACGGCGTGGAATCGCACTCTGGGGGGCTGCGTAGACTGGGATGTCATACTCACTTCTAGATACAAGGGATTACAGCTCTTGGATTTCCTTTTCTTGTGATGCAGTGTTAAATCTTTAGTTTTTTCAAAGGGTATCTGGGCTTTCTTATTAGGTTCTTGGGTTTTTTTTCCAGTTTTGTTTACTGCGACTATGCGGCTCGAAGTCGACCAAGCTTATGTAGAGATAATGTGGGTGTGAGTTCAGCGGAGGTTGTTTCTAATGGACTGTATTTGTTGTGCCGGATTCCCGGGGAATAATACACCGTTATTATACACTACTATACACTACTTTATTGCAACTGTAATATTTGTACATTGTTTTACAAATGGTACGGGTTTTTGAGCTGCCACTAGTAAGAAGAACATGCGTTCCCTATGCTTGCCAGTGCTGCCAGAGCCAGATGTTAATGCGAAATGATGGTAGAAAACCCTGAAATATGGCAGTAGATTTGTCTTCGAAAACGGTAGGTTCAATAGATGTCATAATACCCGCTAGATGACGTTGTTGCGTCCAGCGCAATACATTAGATAACATACAGCACCGCAACGTCCAGCCATTGTGACGTCTAATTTATTTAATTCGTTGGTCCGTCACTATTACCCCTGAGCGGCGGCGGTTACCTCGGGCGACAGTTTCTGTTTATTGTACTCGGGGCCACATCGTCACCCAGTTGGTTATCCCGTCTCCAATTTGATATCGGTATCGCCATCTGTCGGTGGGGAGTACGCCAGCAGGTCGGACTGCGGAGACGGCCTGGTATAGGGCGTCGCCCCATTCCCGGGAATTCTGATATTTGACTATCTGGTCGGTTAGGGAGGCGGTAAGAACGGATGGTCGGAGATGTTTATTAATGATAATAATAAAAAAATAAAACGGAACAGAAAATATAAGTGATTCTTTATGTTCGGGGTGGTTATTGTGTTCGGGGCAACACCGTTGCCCATTGGGTTCTCCCGTATCCAGTTCGGTAACTGTACCGCCATCTGTCGGGTTTGTCGTCTGACGGTCGGGCGGCAAGGGGATGTCTGCCAGGAACTACATGGCGCATCTACGGGCGCCGCAGGTGGTGGTGCGTTGGTCCCCGGTTGGCTTGGTTGACCGGCCCTCGATTGGGTGGTGGGCGGCTTCGTGGGACGGGTTGGCTTTTGTCCCGCCGCGCTATAATTCATTTGGACTTAGGTATGGACAAAATTAAGTAGCGCCTCGTAGAAAAAAAGATATAAAAAAATAAAAAATAGCGTTTTAAAGCTTAAGTAGAACAGATTAAGGGAAAAATAATCACATTTCACCAAAACCCCATTTACACCCTCAAAATTGAGCCCCAAAATGATAATTTTGGGAAAAAATTTACATTTTTTGCTCTCTTGTTTGAAATTATTTTGAAATTTGGATAGTAGGTGGGGAATAGCTCAAAAAACAAAATACACCCTATGCTGATATATATTTTTACCCTGAGGGTGATTTCTACCCCTTTGTAGGGGTTGAAAATAAATTTTGTTAAAATAACTCCGAGAATCGATAAAGCAACTAATTTCAAGCAAAAATTGTTGCATACAATTTTTTTGATAAACCAATACTTTTTGGGTTATTTGCGATTAAAAACTCAATTTTTCAATTGAAAACTTATTTTTTCATAAAAAAATTATTATAAACAGAACTGAGATCATATCCCATAAAATATTACTAAAGTAGAGTAAAATACCTTTAATTTGGGTTTTTAAAGATATTTCTACCTGCTATAGAACGGAAGTTAAACATAACCGCAAATAACAGTTTCTTTTCAATATTTAGTTTGTTTATTGAATAATTATCGTTGTGTAAGAAAACAAGGCCAATAGACATATCTATAAATATCTATACTTATATAATATTATTATTTATAGCATATTGTATTATATATTATATAATAAATAAAATATACAACACAAAGAACATTATCATCAAAAAAAAATTAGGATGTATCATAGTCTACAATATTCTCTTCTACAGTATCCACTGAAGATTCAAAATCTTCCAAGCTTCCATGATTTTCCGCAACACTAAAATAAAATAGAAGATAGAGCAAATATATTTTCAAATATATGGTATGATTAAGGAGAATAATAAATACTATATAGGTAGTATCTATGGAGACGAAAATACATAAAATTAAATTTTACCTCTCAAAAAATCCTTCAAGCTCACTAGATATTTCTCTATTTTTATGAAATTTCGAACGATTTTGAATGCAAACTAAAGATATTTTTGGATCGGAATAGTATATGGCATAATTAAATATATCGAGGATTCTATTTTCGCGGCTGTTTTGCCGTGCATGATCCCTCATATTTCTCCTGTTGAGCTTATGCCACGCTTCACTGGATTCTTCTGAATAATAACATATTGGCAATGCAAATTTACGGGCAATTTGGCATCCATGCATCAATATTTTGTGGGTAGTCGGATTCATTCTAGCCCACTCGTATAAGTCATAGTGCTGCTTATAAGTTTTGAAGCAAAGTTCCTCCAGTTTATCCAAATCTACCTTTTTTTTTACTTAAAAATTAAAAAAATTTTTGCAAAATTGCTAACAAAATTTATATCTAAGTCTAGGCAATTAGCGAATAATTCCGGTTGGCTGAAACATTTTCGGGATATATTGCCAGTGTTCGTGGTTCCGTGCCCTTGTAAATATAAATCAACTTTTACCCCAAGTTTATCATAAAGTGTTCTTTGAACTTTTTGCATGCGTTCTTTGAATACATCTGTTAAAATTATAAAATTATGTCCAGTTAATTTAGTTATACGGACAAAAAATATAGGCAAATATATGGGCTTGTTTTAATTTTTCGAGATATAAGTTTATATACTTGTATATAACATATAACCTGATCCCGTAAAAAAGTCGGGTTTGATATATCGAAAAAATAAAACAAGGTAAAGCCCATCGTGCATAATAATTTCAATATATCTTACCTTTCAAATTAGTAGTGACATCCCATTTTTTGAGAGGTAAACGGTAGGAAATATTCTTTAAATGTTCGAACATTTTAATTTCTGCGTGCAACAGTCCCATCCCATAAGAAAGAACATTTTAATTTGGAGTAAAATCGTTTTCAATATTGCAAAATTGATGAGCTGTATACAAACATATCGGACATCTTGACGTGGCTGGATTTCTGGTCAAGGTATTAACGCATTTTACCATCAAATAACGTTTTGGTCACTATATATTTTAGCCGAACATGTTTGCCGTTGCTCAATTGAACCGATGTCTATTTAAAAATTGTATTTCTTCGTCTAAGCGTGCATTTTCCGAGATAATTGCATCATCATCTTCTTTTTCAAGACTCATTCGCAATGGTCTTGTAAAACGCACACTTTGAGGGGTTGGGTTGAGCCACACACAATTATCGTCTGAGCAGCTGGCTAGCTGAATCACAGCGAAACTTGTTGTAAATAGAGATTTTTGTGGAGTTGTAAAATCTTCGTGATGTTGCTTTGATTTTTGATGTGGGCTCAAGTGTCCTGCAGAGCTATCAAATCCAAGAGAGACAGACATCTCTAGTTTTCGAAGTTTATCTTCGTCCCAATTTAAAGCTACTGCTTCAGATAAACGTTCGCTCGTTTTATTTATTATATTCTAGACACTCGAACCTCTGTTTCACTCTTATAAGCAATCTCACATATGATATCTTTTTTTGCTTCATGTATTTCCCAGTAACTAGGGTAAATTGACGATTTTCTTGCTTTTGTATCTATCTGCAAACCTTTATATTGGTATTCGCTAAAATCATATTCTAAATAAAATGCCAACGCAGATTCTTTTGTGTGTCTTAAAATGCATTCATCTTCAACAATTTTCGAATCACATTCTACAGGAGCTTCTGTTGCTTTTTTAGCAGCTTTTAACTAATTCTAATAATTGTATATTATTATTGCATTGTTTGGCCAAATCAAAAGCTCTTCTCTGTAACGTTTTATACGAAACTGGTTCGTCAGGGTTACATATATTTTTCCGTTTTCGGCCTGCATTGGTATTATTATCCACTATTCTTTTTTTGCGAGGCCTTCCCCGGTTCGTTGACTTTATTTTTCTTTTTTTTGCTCCACCCATAATAATTCTAAATAATAATATCTAAAAAAAAATTATACACGTTATCTATATATTATGCAGTTAGTTATAAAAGAAAAAACCTATGTATTTATAAATTTACGATTTCACTATACATAGGTGATAATAATACACGTACTTATGGTGTATTATTCTATTCCAAGTGTGCAAAAAAAACACATTATTTGCGAAATAACGATAAAAAATCTGGTATAACGATAAAAAATCATATGGCTAAGGATATTACAATAAAGTAAATTTAAGTATAATATTTAAATTATTATCATAGACGGATTTTAATAATATTTTGAAATAATCGATTTAATAATGCATAATATTATTTGAGTATTCTAAATACAAAATAAGTAACATATACATGTAATATACATGTACACAAAAAAGGTAGATTTGGATAAACTGGAGGAACTTTGCTTCAAAACTTATAAGCAGCACTATGACTTATACGAGTGGGCTAGAATGAATCCGACTACCCACAAAATACTGATGCATGGATGCCAAATTGCCCGTAAATTTGCATTGCCAATATGTTATTATTCAGAAGAATCCAGTGAAGCGTGGCATAAGCTCAACAGGAGAAATATGAGGGATCATGCACGGCAAAACAGCCGCGAAAATAGAATCCTCGATATATTTAATTATGCCATATACTATTCCGATCCAAAAATATCTTTAGTTTGCATTCAAAATCGTTCGAAATTTCATAAAAATAGAGAAATATCTAGTGAGCTTGAAGGATTTTTTGAGAGGTAAAATTTAATTTTATGTATTTTCGTCTCCATAGATACTACCTATATAGTATTTATTATTCTCCTTAATCATACCATATATTTGAAAATATATTTGCTCTATCTTCTATTTTATTTTATTGTTGCGGAAAATCATGGAAGCTTGGAAGATTTTGAATCTTCAGTGGATACTGTAGAAGAGAATATTGTAGACTATGATACATCCTAATTTTTTTTTCATGATAATGTTCTTTGTGTTGTATATTTTATTTATTATATAATATATAATACAATATGCTATAAATAATAATATTATATAAGTATAGATATTTATAGATATGTCTATTGGCCTTGTTTTCTTACACAACGATAATTGGATCATGGTTATCAGAAAGGGACCAAATACCATATGAAGAATTGTTAAAAATATAGCTTTAAAGTTGAAAGGTTGCAGACATTGACGTTTAAGTTTTTTCAAGCATAAAATAACTTTATAAAAACTGTGAATAATAAATTTACATATTAATATAAAAAAGAGAGAAAATTTATTGTCGCATATATATTTTTCCAATTTTTGGTGCTTAGATCTTTTCTGATTAATAAAAAAATGGGTATAATCTTATTTTTCAGGAGAGTGCTACAAACAGAAAAGTTGATAAAAAATATTTTATTATATTTAAATATTTCAACAAGTGTTTTTTTAATAAAAACGAAATAAAACTTAAATATATTAAACTTGTTCTTCCTCAGGTTCAAAATCCAGAATATCGCCATAGCCGTCTAAATCATCTTCAAATTCCATACCTTTTAGGTTTTTGTAAAAATTCTTTGCATCCAATGGTATAAAGGGCAATAAGGATTTTAGATTTTCTAATTTCTTGTTTGAAATTTCTTTGCCGTCTGGCCATAGAAATTCCAAATTATTTTTAAAAGATTGGGGTGGTTGTCTTTTGGCATTCTTTTGAAGGAAAACTTCGTGAAACGTGTCATCTTCGTTATGAGAATATTTTAAGAAAATTGAGAAAGGTTTTTCTTTTTCAATTTTTATTACCCTTGCTTTCAACCAACTTACTTTTACTTTTTCTGTATCTGTCTTTCTGTTAGTAATCTCTTTTTCTAAATTTAAAGTTGAAAAGAAATCAGATGAGTCCATTTCAACAACAGTTAATGGATTTTTTTTCTGCACATCTTCCTTATATTAATGTAATCTTCCATGGTGTAAATTCTTTGATTCAGTTTAACAGCTTTTTCAATGTCGGCAAAATCCGAGTCATTTGGTAGATAGCTGTGACCCGGCACCAAATATTACTGAGAATATATTTTAGCATTAAAATTATTTTGATGTTTCTATTTTGTCCTCCACAGCTATCTGACCACATAACTAGTGTTTCAGTATTTTTTTGAAGGAACTTTTCTAAAAATTTTTTTAAACATGACCCTACTTCTTGGGCTCCTCGACCAGCTACTCCTTCTTTCCATACAAAACAATATCCTTTATTTCCACAATGAACTCCTTCGTTATATACCCACAACTGTCGCAAGTAAAAAACCAAACTGGTAGGTATATTCGGTAATGGTAACGTCTTTTCCATGTCATATGTAAGTGTTTGCATATTGTGACTATCTGGAACAAAAGAAAATAATAGTAATGAAGAAAACCCGGAAAAACAGCACGAATGCAATATTAGAAGAATTTTTAAATACCTTTTGCTATTTGAAAATCATTTTTCATTGTCCTTCTAGCGTTTTCTGCCATATCTAGGTGCTGTTCGTGACATAATAGTAATCGTTCCTTCTCTTGTCCATTTTGTATATTTTTCAGATTAGCATTATAGGAATCACATACACTACATGTGTCCTTTATGTGTGGCTTTCTACGCAAGTTAAAATGTTTATAGAATAAAGATTTGAAAGTAGTAAAAGATATTTTTATAGCTTTATTATCTTCATTAAATAAATCGTACATCTTACGTTCCGTAATATCATAGTTCAAGTATTGAGCCTTTGTCTGCTGTCTACAGTAATGAGATTTATATGTAGGGAACTTCTTTATATGGTTAATAACAGACATAATTACGTTCTCAGATAATTTATTCTGTCCACCCTGTTTTTCACCTCTAGCATCTTTTATATCTCCTTTTCTAAATTTACAGAGAGCCGTATTTATGCGCTTCGAGCTAATTCTAAGAGTGTTAGCAAAGAAATTTTTACACACGGGAGTGCTTTCCAGACAATATATCCTAGTAAAAGATCTTTTATCAGTCTTTATTTCTCTTTCGTTTAACAGGAATTTCTCTCACTTTCGCAGCTATATATGCCGTTTGTGCATCGTAATTACCTAATTTGTAGAAGTTCCCAAAAATTTGTTTTCTTTTGTCTTCACTTAACAAATTTGCACAATTGAGTTTACATGTGCATTTATAATTTTCAAAAAACTGTTTTGTTTCTACAAATCTTCCTTTTTCTGTGTAATAAGGTTTGTTAGCATATTTCAATTTCTTTTTTGTTTTAAAAGTTTGTCCCGGATATTTTCTTTTTCTTCCTTTTTTTGGTCTTCTTTCCTTTTCAGTATTATCTATTAGTGTGTCACTGTTATCTGAAATGTTTGCGTGATTTATTTCCTTTTCTTCTGATATTATTACTTCTTCACTACTACTGCTACTGCTACTGTTGCTATTGTATTGGTAGTCTGAGTCAGCAACTTTGGAAAGTTTATCAACAATATTGTCTGGCTTCTCTGACAGTTCCTTAGAGCTGCTATTATATTGATTAATCATAATATCCAAAATTATGTTGATTTTGTTTTCTGAAGTTGTTGCAAGTATGACCGAGTTTGATGCTATACTGTGTAGGGGCTCCAAGTTCAATAATTCGTCATCACAGATGACCTCCATGTTTGCAATGTCAAAAGAATTTGTTACATCTTGTAAAGGTATATCTGTTGTTAAAATTGGTTCCTAAAAAGGAAATAAGATTGCTTTCGTTCCCTAATAAATGCTATATATATGAATTCAAAAAAAGTATGTACCTACTTCGCGACAAAGTTTTCTTGCTAAATAAAACGAACTTACCGAAATGTTTTCCATATCACCTTATCTTCAGCTGTGTATTTCCATTTAAGAGCCATTTCTAATATTTTACGTGCTCTATCCATTTTAAAAAAATAAGAAACAATATCACTTAACACTTTTACGACCTACAGTAGTTTAAATAAAAATGCTTCAACTGACAGATAACATAACCTCAAATTATTTTAACATAGGGAACCAAGCGACATTAGACAGTACAATTATATTTTCAGAAAGGAACCATAGATTGGTTCTTTTCTGAGTAAAATAAATTGGTCTATATAAACTGTGGTTGATGGTTCAGTTCTATATTCCAGCTAAATTTATATAAATGACGCTTAGTTCTTTTCTGAACAATATTCTATACTTAATACCTGAGGCACCACTTAGTACCCTTCGTCCATTTTCTCAAAAGATGTCCCTTGGTCCCTTTCTGATAAACGTGATCCAATTATTCAATAAACAAACTAAATATTGAAAAGAAACTGTTATTTGCGATTATGTTTAACTTCCGTTCTATAGCAGGTAGAAATATCTTTAAAAACCCAAATTAAAGGTATTTTACTCTACTTTAGTAATATTTTATGGGATATGATCTCAGTTCTGTTTATAATAATTTTTTTATGAAAAAATAAGTTTTCAATTGAAAATAACCCAAAAAGTATTGGTTTATCAAAAAAACTGTATGCAACAATTTTTGCTTGAAATTAGTTACTTTATAGATTCCCGGAGTTATTTTAACAAAATTTATTTTCAACCCCTACAAAGGGGTAGAAACCACCCTCAGGGTAAAAATATATATCAGCATAGGGTGTATTTTGTTTTTTGAGCTATTCCCCACCTACTATCCAAATTTCAAGCAAATCGATGCGTAACAGCGGAAATCACAGCTAAAAACATCATAAACTGAAATATCCGTAAATTTAAGGGTTCTAAATTTTTTTAGCTCAATTTAAACAATGGATTCTTATTCCTCATCTCAAAAACTATAAAA
>NW_019417737.1:0-3345 GCF_000390285.2 Anoplophora glabripennis | reverse complement strand
AGAGAGCAAAAAATGTAAATTTTTTCCCAAAATTATAATTTTGGGGCTCAATTTTGAGGGTGTAAATGGGGTTTTGGTGAAATGTGATTATTTTTCCCTTAATCTGTTCTACTTAAGCTTTAAAACGCTATTTTATATTTTTTTTATCTTTTTTCTACGAGGCGCTACTTAATTTTGTCCATACCCAAGTCCAAATGAATTATAGTGCGCCGTGTTGGCTATGAATCGGGCTCCCAAGCGGGCCCTAGCTTGCCTAATTATAGCTCAACGGCGCTTCTGTTCTGCATTCACTCGGGAATTCTGGGACGGCGGTACGGGGATTCCTGGGGGTGATTCCCCGGTTGGCGGCGTGGCGGTGGTGGTAATCTAGTGCTCGACACTGGAAAAAGTATACGGTAACCGATCCCCTATAAACGGCGCAAAGGGTATTACGTGATCTTGAACAATATTTTCCAAGTAAAATTGAGCTTTCATTGACCTTGGACGAATTGGTACTAATTCTGTACGGGCATTATAACAAATACCTCCCCAAAACATTCTAGACCCACCACCAAATGATTCCTTCGACACGATGTTACAGGTAGCAAATCTTTCTCCATGTCTTCGCCACACCCTTTCACGCCCATCTGAATATTTCGGAAAACAAAACTTATTTCCAGTCGTCGACAGTCCAATTTGCATGATCTGTAGCAAATCTAATTGTAAGTGGTCTAACTGCAGACCTTCTACTAGCTAATCCTACTCCCTTTAAACGTCTTCTGATAGTCAGAGCAGAAATCATAACATTTCTTACATCTTGAAAACAATTTGACGGAGAAAACGCTCATCCCTTGGACTCGTCAATATTTATCTTCCCTGCCCTTGTCTTCTAGAGTACAATCCTGTTTCCCTATATCTTCTAACCATACGACTAATTGTGGAATGGTTAACATTTAACAGATTGACCACATAACGCATACTTCGTCCTTCTTCTACTAAAGTGAATGTTCTTACACCCTAATCATTCGTTAAATTACGTGGTTGATTCATGTTTCTAAATTTTAAGGCTTTTTCTTTCTTTTTTCGTTACTAGAAAAGGTTTTGAAACTGTCAAGCTTTAATCCATCATGACATAAGCCATCTACGATTTTTATAATATTGCAGTAAATCGGTCAATAATAAGGTAACTTGATTTAAACACGACTGTATGCGATAGCAAGATGAATGTTAGAGTTACTGGTATACCCCACAAGTTTAAGAAAAAATACACACTATTTTTATTACGCCCGGTATAAACCGAAAATTAAAGTTTTATCGAAAACAAGTATAGTGACATTGTCAAGAAATAAACCTACAATGCAAAAAAAAATCATTGACATCGGACTCCGGGTTACGAAAGAAAGTAGCAACAAAATTTCGGTAAATTATAATGGTGTGTTAATTTTGAACAGGAGTGTATATTACTTCCTGAATGCAATTTAATAAATCTAAAGTTTCTTCGTATTTTTCATTTATTTTTCTAGATAAAACCAGTGAATAGCAGCGCCTTGTTACTGTTTTAAACCACGTATGAATTTTTTCAAGAAAAACAGCGTCTATTTTATTTTGAGATATGTAATATAAAATTGCAGTGGAAACGTCACTATTTAAAAGTGCCACAGCAATACCAACATTCATTTTTTCACAATGGGAAGCAGTGTGGCCAGATTTCTAAAATCTAGCGCGTAACCGCGCCTTTAAAAAACCGCCCAAAAGCGCCACTAAACGAAATCGAACGAGAAGAACTAAAATCGTTACGCTGTGTTTCTATATACCACAAATAGATAAATTTAAATTGTCTATGAACCAATCAAATGTATTGTAGATCCAGATTCCAGAATGATTAGCCTTGAATTAACACATAACCTACAAACTACTACCACGGAAACAGAACCACAGCCTACCGTTGGGTAGGCTGTGTGAGAACAGCATGGACCCGCACGGTAGAAATTAATTAAAATGGAAATGATTCTTATATCTTCAGATTCAATTATTCTGTCTTCATTTTGTACAGTTTTTTTGATAAAGATAAACTAGAAAGTTCAAAAATTTACTTTCTTGTGAATTTAATAAGATTGGAAACCTTATTGAGAATCGCGTACCACTATAGGGTCCCAGCTCTAGCTCTAGATGTTTTTTTAGTAATTTTGGGTAAAATGTTTACCTACCATTATCACGAATATGGAGTAGACTAGTTCAACAATTGTTTAGTGATTTGGACGATCGATACATGTCACATATTTTTCAAAATCTTAGGACCATCCTAAAACATACTCGTTTTTATACATTAGATTTCCATTTTTATTAAATTTCTCAATAAACTCTCAAGCACTAAATATAACATTTTGCATTAATATTAAGTATAAGCATCATAAACCACAAGAATTTCCTCAGTAGTACTAATTTCATCATCATCTCTATTACTATTACCAGATTCATACATTTTAGAAGTAAATCTTGAATACATGACCTTTGAAGGTTCAAAATTTTTACAACATATTTTGTTCGTTTTAAAATGCGCTCTTGTTAACAATATTGAATTTAACAAATCTAAGTGCATTTTATTCCTCAATTTGCATTTCACAATATTCATGACCGAGAAACTTCTCTCTACGTCGGCATTTGACGAAGGCAAACTGAGCAATTTAAATGCAAAAAGAGAACAATTTTGTAACATAAATTCCCCAGCAGCATTTTNTCATACAATTACAATACACTTTAATATTTACAAAATTACAATAAAATTAATTCAAAAATAAATTTCTGCCATATGATTTTGAACTCACCATACTTTTCTATCCTCAGTTGATTATGTGCAATTTTGGAAGCATGAAGTTTGTGTTTTGTTGTTTGGGCATACCGCATTAATCGCCCAATCTGGCCACACTGATGGGAAGGATATAAAACTTTTTCTTGTAGCTGAGGGCATAATTTTAAAACATTATTTTTCTCCAATTCGTACAGTTGTATAATTGATTCTATGATAACAATATCTGAAGGCAACTGATATTTTGTTACGATATAATTGCTAAATACAAATTTGCTTCTATTATTGCTGCAGCAATGTTTTTAAATGCATGTACTGGATCGGGCAATACAAATAATTTTTCTGTTGGTACGACAGGAGGTTCTATAAAATTTACTATTTTACTATGTTTTCCAGCGATTATATTTAATTTTTTCCACAAAGCACTTTTTTAAATTTCCATAATAATTTTATAGAGTTCATTGTAATTAAAAGATTCTCCAGTTAATTGGTAACACACAATTTGTTTCCAATGTGTTGATATCCCTTTTAGCATGAAAACTAATGCATGTGAGGCTAGT
>NW_019417736.1:56743-103877 GCF_000390285.2 Anoplophora glabripennis | reverse complement strand
CAGGCCTACACGAGATGAGGCAGGATAAAGAGGGATAATCCCCCTCGATCCCAAATCATTGAGGCCAATTTCTAGCCATAGAATAATGGCGCGCGGCGCGCACTTATCAATACCGAACTTACCTTTATTATGTACATAGAAAATTGTTTCGGAGAACACTATTAGTGTTCTCTGATTGAATAATAACATATGCACAGAAGTGTTATAATTCTGTGACATATGTATTCATTTTTCTGTGCTTTTATGTACAGAACAAGTTAGAGGTTAGATTTGTGGTCGTGGTGCTGTAAATAAGAAATGCAAAAATGAATTATTCATGTAAATGAAATTTCTAAAGCTGAGTTTAAGATTTTTTAGTAATGATTTCCAATCTGCCATTATGAGATATTTAAATGTAGCAGAAAAGAATGATGCAGCTAAAAATATTGCTGCTATTTTATCTAGAGGGGCATCAACCCGGGTAATCGATTCATATAAATATATATTACAAAATAATCTTTTTAACTTTTGTAGCGAGAAGGTTTATCACAATATAACAAGATATATGAATTTGACACACAAGTCTTTGGAGAGCAAGCGAGAATGGTTATGACTTCTGTTTCTGGTCATTTATTGAACTATGAATTTTCTGCTGCTTATAAAAACTGGCAAAGTTGCAATCCAGTAACATTGTTTGATGCACCTGTTATCAAGACATGTCCACCCGATTTTCAAAATATTAAAGTAAATATTTCTTGTTAATTATCACTAAGGTTTGGGAAACACGGCTCATAATAGTGTTGCTGTCAACAGTTACCAGGCTATCTAGCAAATATTATGTGAGATGTGCATTCTCGAGTGTGGGAAATATTCAAATGAATTTAAATCAACTACTAATTTAGTGTATCGAATGAATCAGAAGAATTTGAATACGTTCAGCTCTCATTGGTTTTCAAATAGTTCTCACTTATACAAACGGATGATTCGTAAACAGAAAGTATTGCAAATATTCTATATACCTACATATATAATGTTTATGATTTTAAATTGACTGGAAGTAAAAAACATTGATATAATAAAATTTTTAGAAAATGTATTTAAAAACCAGCATATTCAAATAATTTTACACAAAACTTTATATAATAAAAATGAAAATGTAAAATACCACCACACCGCAGTTACAACATGCATCATTCAATCTTTAGGCTTCAGTCTGGCACTCGTGTCTTGATTCTTGGTTCTGGGATAATCATTTGATTCTTATGAGGATTTCGGTTTAAGTGAATTTTTTCACTCAGTGCGTACTGTATATAACTTCTGAGTTCGATTTATATTTTGAGTGCAGACTTTCCCTATTGAATTTGTTCGATTTACAAGTTAGTTCGCACTGAATTTGGCGAGAATGCAAATTTTCTTGCATTGACGAAATAGTCAGTTCAATAGTGCAGTGCAAGTTAAAAATGGCGGTAGTAGAATATTTTTTAAATATAATGCTTCTAGATAATGTATTTTCTTCTTCAGTGTTCATCTGAAGAAGAATATGTTATTAATAATTCTAGAGAGCAAATAAAAGTATACAATTTTACGGAATTAGTTGTACACCAATATCCAGAAGATGTAGTAAATAAATAATTAGACTTACTTAACTACTGTTTGTACCAATTGGTTTTGTTTTTAGTTAAAAAAAAATTTAGATTGAACAGGGAAACTATATATTTTAATTGATGAATTTGCAAAATCAGTGTTTTGCCCAAAAAACAAATTTGGAAGAGACTATATCAGCTAAAAAGCACATTTTTGTGTTTTTATGGTAGTATACAAATTTATACCTATATTACTTACACGGTGTGCAGGAAGCAAATTTTATTCAAACGAAAATGTCTAGAAAAACTGCTTATGCAGGGGGTTTGCTACTTATAAATACATGCAGTATCGATAGTTTTTAAAATCTGATTAGATCATTTTAAGCTTTTTTTGTAAAAAATGTAAAAACAATAACAGTGATAATTTATCGTATGAGAATAATATAAACATTATATATATGGGTAAATATGTAAGTATATAATATAATATGTATATAACTAGGCACACACATAGTCACTTACCCACCCATATACATACATATATATACATGTTTACATAAGCAAGTAGTTAATGGAAAAATTTAAATAAATACATGTATGAAAATCATAATTCAGCGTAAACCTTTAGTAGTAATTATTGAATATAAAATTGTAAATTTAATAAACATGTTTTTTCCAAGTTTATATACTTATACATAAGACATATAATACATATAACACTATATTACTATTTTTGGTTGAATAACTTAAATATTTAAAGATGAAAAAGATACAACTGCTTTTTTCAATTTTGGTAAATATGCTGGATTATTTATTGATTTAATTTTTCTTCTATTCCAATGTTTTAAAAATTCCTTATGAATAGATTCTCCTGCCTGCTCAGACCAGATACCAAGTCCATCTCCATTTAGATATTCCAGGCAGTGCGTAAGATGCTCTACTGTTACATGAACTTTTAAGGTTTTTGAAAGTCGGTAGATTCAAAAATTGTTTTCTATTCTTTGACGTATTTTTCGAGATTATCGCCCTTCTTTGCACTTTTAAAAAGAGCTAAGTAGTGCCATAGCACTATAAATTTACCATTGTTAGAAGAAAATAATGATGTTTGTGTGATAAAAAAGTGCATCATTCCAGAATTGCATGTTATGCAAGGATTCGTCAACCACTTATTTTGGGACGGATTAGATCCAATCCTTGGTAGAGAAAAGGCACTTATTTGGCCAAAGAAGCTTAATCTTACACAAGAAAGTTATCATGGTGAAACGTTTGAAGGGAATTCCTGTCGTACTCTTTTGGAAAACGCGGATAAATTAGATGAACTTCTATATACCTACATATAGTAACGTAGGAATTTTAAGTTTGGTTCCATTTATTAATACACTTAAAATTAAAGAAGGGCGATAATCTCGAAAAATACATCAAAGAATTGAAAACAATTTTTGAATCTACCGAACTTTCAAAAACCTTAAAAGTTCATGTAACACTAGAGCATCTTACGCACTGCCTGGAATACCTAAATGGAGATGGACTTGGTATCTGGTCTGAGCAGGCAGGAGAATCTATTCATAAGGAATTTTTAAATCATTGGAATAGAAGAAAAATTAAATCAATAAATAATCCAGCATATTTACCAAAATTGAAAAAAGCAGTTGTAACTTTTCCATCTTTAAATATTTAAGTTATTCAACCAAAAATAGTAATATAGTGTTATATGTATTATATGTCTTATGTATATATGTCTTATATATAAGTATATAAACTTGAAAAAATTTTTACAATTATGTTCAATAATTACTACGAAAGGTTTACAAGGAATTATGATTTTCATACATATATATATTTAAATTTTTCCATTAACTACTTGCTTATGTAAACATGTATATATATATAAAGCCAAAAATTAGACGGCTGTCTAAGTTAAAAACCAAATTTCTTTCTTAGACGGGGATGCAGTCAAGGATAAAAAAAGTTACACTCTTTTAAGGATGGAAACTGATGCATCTCTGGTTGCCTAAATTATACCGAAAAATGGTAGAAAACAGCCCTTTTTTTATTCCAATATATCTTTTTAAAGCATTGGAAGAAAGTAGTAAAATTTTATATCACATTTGGCAAAGTATAAATGAAGACAGTGAAGCAAAAATTAATTGGGATAGGTAAATAATTCGTGAGAAATTAATTTCTAAATATGAAGGTTTTTTGGACTTTTACAAATAAACGATTATTTCTTCATAGTATTATAGAATTATGCAAATTTTTATATAGTTGTCTTTTAATAAATAAACTGATTAGACTTTATTTCATAGTTTGTTCAACACTTTATTATTTAAAAAGTTATATTGGAATAAAATTATTAAAAAATATTCATTCATGAATAGCATTATCTCNATATATATATATATATATATATATATATATATATATATATATATATATATATATATATATATATATATATATATATATATATATATATATATATATATATATATATATATATATATATATATATATATATATATATATATATATATATATATATATATATATATATATATATATATATATATATATATATATATATATATATATATATATATATATATATATATATATATATATATATATATATATATATATATATATATATATATATATATATATATATATATATATATATATATATATATATATATATATATATATATATATATATATATATATATATATATATATATATATATATATATATATATATATATATATATATATATATATATATATATATATATATATATATATATATATATATATATATATATATATATATATATATATATATATATATATATATATATATATATATATATATATATATATATATATATATATATATATATATATATATATATATATATATATATATATATATATATATATATATATATATATATATATATATATATATATATATATATATATATATATATATATATATATATATATATATATATATATATATATATATATATATATATATATATATATATATATATATATATATATATATATATATATATATATATATATATATATATATATATATATATATATATATATATATATATATATATATATATATATATATATATATATATATATATATATATATATATATATATATATATATATATATATATATATATATATATATATATATATATATATATATATATATATATATATATATATATATATATATATATATATATATATATATATATATATATATATATATATATATATATATATATATATATATATATATATATATATATATATATATATATATATATATATATATATATATATATATATATATATATATATATATATATATATATATATATATATATATATATATATATATATATATATATATATATATATATATATATATATATATATATATATATATATATATATATATATATATATATATATATATATATATATATATATATATATATATATATATATATATATATATATATATATATATATATATATATATATATATATATATATATATATATATATATATATATATATATATATATATATATATATATATATATATATATATATATATATATATATATATATATATATATATATATATATATATATATATATATATATATATATATATATATATATATATATATATATATATATATATATATATATATATATATATATATATATATATATATATATATATATATATATATATATATATATATATATATATATATATATATATATATATATATATATATATATATATATATATATATATATATATATATATATATATATATATATATATATATATATATATATATATATATATATATATATATATATATATATATATATATATATATATATATATATATATATATATATATATATATATATATATATATATATATATATATATATATATATATATATATATATATATATATATATATATATATATATATATATATATATATATATATATATATATATATATATATATATATATATATATATATATATATATATATATATATATATATATATATATATATATATATATATATATATATATATATATATATATATATATATATATATATATATATATATATATATATATATATATATATATATATATATATATATATATATATATATATATATATATATATATATATATATATATATATATATATATATATATATATATATATATATATATATATATATATATATATATATATATATATATATATATATATATATATATATATATATATATATATATATATATATATATATATATATATATATATATATATATATATATATATATATATATATATATATATATATATATATATATATATATATATATATATATATATATATATATATATATATATATATATATATATATATATATATATATATATATATATATATATATATATATATATATATATATATATATATATATATATATATATATATATATATATATATATATATATATATATATATATATATATATATATATATATATATATATATATATATATATATATATATATATATATATATATATATATATATATATATATATATATATATATATATATATATATATATATATATATATATATATATATATATATATATATATATATATATATATATATATATATATATATATATATATATATATATATATATATATATATATATATATATATATATATATATATATATATATATATATATATATATATATATATATATATATATATATATATATATATATATATATATATATATATATATATATATATATATATATATATATATATATATATATATATATATATATATATATATATATATATATATATATATATATATATATATATATATATATATATATATATATATATATATATATATATATATATATATATATATATATATATATATATATATATATATATATATATATATATATATATATATATATATATATATATATATATATATATATATATATATATATATATATATATATATATATATATATATATATATATATATATATATATATATATATATATATATATATATATATATATATATATATATATATATATATATATATATATATATATATATATATATATATATATATATATATATATATATATATATATATATATATATATATATATATATATATATATATATATATATATATATATATATATATATATATATATATATATATATATATATATATATATATATATATATATATATATATATATATATATATATATATATATATATATATATATATATATATATATATATATATATATATATATATATATATATATATATATATATATATATATATATATATATATATATATATATATATATATATATATATATATATATATATATATATATATATATATATATATATATATATATATATATATATATATATATATATATATATATATATATATATATATATATATATATATATATATATATATATATATATATATATATATATATATATATATATATATATATATATATATATATATATATATATATATATATGTATGTATGTGTATGGGTGGGTAAGTGAGTATGTGTGTGCCTAGTTATATATTATATTATATACTTACATATTTACCCATAAATATAATTTTTATATTATTCTCATACAATCAATTATCACTGTTATTATGTATTTACATTTTTTACCAAAAAAGCTTAAAATGATCTAATCAGATTTTAAAAACTATAGATTCTGCATGTATTTATAAGTAGCAAGCCTCCTGCATAAGCAGTTTTTCTCGACATTTTCGTTTGAATAAAATTTGCTTCCTGCACACCGTGCTTACAAATAAATCCAATACGTTTTCCTTAGGTTTGCTGGAAATAAAACAATAATGAGAATAATTGTTCAGTTATTTCAAATGAGTATATCAACGTGTCATGCAGTTTTAGAATGAGTCATGAATAACTTTGTAGATAGAACTCCTCAAGTAGTAAGATTTTCTCAAAGTGAACATGAATTAGAAAATGCTTCAGCAGAATTTGAAGAAGTAGGTACTTACAATTTACTAAATTTTTAGTCATTTGAATAGGCGGTATAAGGTGTTTTCTATAGATTTCAGGTTTTCCGAATGTCATCGGATGTATAGATGGGTGTTATGTCAATATAAGAACACCAGCTCACAAGTCAAAGGTTTAACGTTTTATTAATAACTCATTTCATCTTTTAAAAGTAAGGTTCAGGCAGTTAATAAGAATTGATTTTCATACAATTTATAATGAGTTGTGTTCTGCATAATATATGTATTGATTATAATGATTATTTTGATGATTTGCCTCTAATTGAAGAAAATAATGTTCAACATCCTGCAGAACAATTAGCAGAAAGGCAAGAAGAGCTCTTACACCTTGGAGAGCAAAAAAGATTAATGTGTAATATCTAGCCAATAGAAGGTAGCATTTTACTGAAGTATAAACATTTATATTTTGTACTTATAATATGGCATCCTTTTTATGATGGATGATTATTCTGAAATGATTTATTAAATATGTAATAAAATAAAGAGTAATAGTATTTATTTTTTTTTGACATATATTTAGTTTTTGGTTCAAAATTACCACATCTTGAAAATAAATTTGAAAACCTGGATTTACTCTACTATTTCATTTGTATAAAGTATATACAAAAAGCTACTGCACATTACGAGTAATATTAAATAAAGCTGCACTACTGCGAAGAGTTCTCATCTTACATCAATTGTTACCTAAAACATAATATTATATTTAACAGCTTTCTGTAGTATATCATAATTTTGATATGTAACAGATTTAATAATAACCACCAATTTTTCTTAAAAGGTCCATTTTCTCTATGTGCCGTCTTTCTCGGTTTTCTTCTTTTATGCAGATTCATCAAAACATCACCCACATTCTTTTTTACAATTTTTCCATGTTTCCTCTTTTTTTTTTCTTGTTTGTTTTAAGTTTGTTCTTCAACATTAATTTCTTGAGAAGTAGAAGGGTTTCCTATCTTTCTGCACTTTCCAACTCCCAGTAAAAACGGAGGTTTGATAGTATCATCAACACTAGAAATTTTTGCCAATTCTTCAAATTCCATTTGGTTCTGCGCTTCTCCAGTTGAGTTATTTAAATCATCAACTTTTTTTCTTATGTTTTATTATACTTTTGAACCAGTTTTCACACTGTACAGGGTGGGCAAATAAGCGAGGTAAGCGGCTGTATCTCAGAAACTAGTGATCGTAGAGAGCTACGGTAAAAAATTTTATAGGTAAAGTGGGCAAGGGAAAATGCTGGAAATTATTTTCAAGTTTCCAAGATGGCCGCCAGTGGGCGTTTCCACCATATTGAATTACATAAAGTTACGTTTCTCACGATTTTCCCCAATGAATGTAACAAAAAAGTATTTGCGTTTTAATGTTAACTTAAAGTCGAACATTTTTTGTAAAAACAATTTTTCTCTATCTTTCGAAATAAAGTGGTGGGGGGTATTTGAATGTTGTTTTAAATAAATGCCTGTAACTTCGAAACGGCTTAATGGATTTGGATAAATTTGGTATCATTGAAAAGAGCATTTCTTGGGCTTTTAGGTTTCTCGTAATCATGACAGTTGCGACCTACACGGCCGCCGATAGAGGGCGTTATTCGATATTATAACCAAAATATTGGATTTTCTCAAAAAATTTAAATGCGATGATATGACTTTTTTTAGACTAGAAAATAGACAAATGACCAACCAATAAGCCTGCGCAAACCGCATCTTAATATCTTTTTCCTAACTCAAATTATTAAAAAAAAATACTAAACCAGGAAAATTCATATATCCCCATTTAAAAATGCATCGGTTGCTTTCGATAAGAAGGCAAGTAGTAGGCCATGGAAATAAAAGACAAACTCCTCTCTAAAATATTCACAAGAAATGTCAGTTTATTTAGTGCTGTGATTTTAAGTCGCACGTTTTCGTATTTATAAGCGATTTTCCTTTTAAATAAAGTTGTGGTCCTGAAAAGGACCGATTTTGAAAAAAGATTAATGCCTTCTGTGTTCAAATTGCCTTCCGTCATATTCCACACATTGTTCCAGTCTTTCTTGAGTCGACAGAACCGCAGCCTCGATTTCTACCGCTGATAGTTGACGAATTGAGTTTCGAATTCTGTTTTCCATATCCATTCGTGTTGTTGGTGGAGTTTGAAAAACAATGTCTTTTAAGCGTCCCCACAAGTAAAAATCAAGACATGTCAAGTCCGGAGATCTTGCCGGCCAAGGAAATAGGCTTCCCCTTCCTATCCAGCGTTCTCGAAAGGTCCCGTTAATATGGTTTCGGACATTAATTGAATAATGTGCCGGACAACCATCTAATTGCAGAAACATAGTTCTCCTAGTTTCGAGTGGCACATCTTCCAACAAAATTGGCAAGTCGTTGATCAAAAACTCTAAGAAGCGGTTACCAGTTAAAGCTTGATCAAAAAAATAAGGTCCAATAATTCTGTCCCCAATGATACCGCACCACACATTTAGGCTCCAGCGTCCCTGGTGCTGCACTTCTCTTAACCAATGCGGATTTTCAGCGGACCAATAATGCATATTATGACGGTTTACTCTACCATCACTACTAAAGGTAGCCTCGTCGGTCCAGAGAATTTCCGTTAAGAAATTTCTGTTTTCCTCAAGCATGCCTAGCATCCATTGACAATAATTTAATCTATTATCGAAATCTTGTTCATTTAGCGCCTGGTGCAAAACTATGTGGTAAGGATGTAATCTAAAAGTAAAAAACAACATATGCGTAAAAATAATATAATCAGAATAACACTGAATTGTGTATTTGAGAGTATGTGCTAAGATACTTGGAATAAGATAAAATTATTTACCTATAATCTTTCAAAATATTTCTAACAGTTGTTCGTGCTATTCCCAAGTCTAGAGACAATGTTCTAGTTCCTACATGTCTATCAAATTCTATGTAAGCCAAGACATTGATAATGTTTTCTTCGGTCCTTCCATTGCGACGCCTGCGACGTTTAGGACGACGAAAACTTCCAGTATCGCGTAATCGCTGTACCAAGCGCGGAAACATTCTTCTCCCGTAATGACGGCGATCTGGATACCGTGCCGCGTACTGTCTTGCAGCTATAGCTGCATTTTGAAAACACTCGAAATAAATCGCAATCATGTCAACGGCTTCATTATTTGTGAGAGGCATTTTGATTAAAAAGTACTCAAATTATACGCAATCAACAATATTAGGCTGCGTGTGACAAAAGTTTGACGTTACTTGGCAATATTTTTGTTAGGCGATTGTCGTGTCCATGGCCTACTACTTGCCTTCTTATCGAAAGCAACCGATGCATTTTTAAATGGGGATATATGAATTTTCCTGGTTTAGTATTTTTTTAAATAATTTGAGTTAGGAAAAAGATATTAAGATGCGGTTTGCGCAGGCTTATTGGTTGGTCATTTGTCTATTTTCTAGTCTAAAAAAAGTCATATCATCGCATTTAAATTTTTTGAGAAAATCCAATATTTTGGTTATAATATCGAATAACGCCCTCTATCGGCGGCCGTGTAGGTCGCAACTGTCATGATTACGAGAAACCTAAAAGCCCAAGAAATGCTCTTTTCAATGATACCAAATTTATCCAAATCCATTAAGCCGTTTCGAAGTTACAGGCATTTATTTAAAACAACATTCAAATACCCCCCACCACTTTATTTCGAAAGATAGAGAAAAATTGTTTTTACAAAAAATATTCGACTTTAAGTTAACATTAAAACGCAAATACTTTTTTGTTACATTCATTGGGGAAAATCGCGAGAAACGTAACTTTATGTAATTCAAGATGGTGGAAACGCCCACTGGCGGCCATCTTGGAAACTTGAAAATAATTTCCAGCATTTTCCCTTGCCCATTTTACCTATTAAATTTTTTACCGTAGCTCTCTACGATCATTAGTTTCTGAGATACAGCCGCTTACAGTAATCAAAACACAAAAAAGTCTTAACGATTACGAAGTCAGAAGTCATACAAACAGAGGTTATGATTGAAATGAGCACTAAAATTTGATGTGTGTTCGATTTAATTGCACGCTTAAAGTGTTTCGGGCAAAACTTTCTAGCACTCATGGCGAACTTTACGTCATAGCAGTGCGCACTACACGTTCATAATGCATATAAATCGAAATCGTCATTAGAAGTATCCAAGAACCAAGTACTTGATTCCTAAGAATACTAGATTCTGCCTATCACTAATCTGCATAAATTACTGTAAGTTAAAATCAGTATGTCTATTTAAATTACTAGTAGAATGATTCTTAATCTGTAGATATAAGTTTGAGTAATGATTTTACATATAGGAATGATCTATGCTTCTATAACTTATTATTAAATATGTTAAAGTTTCACTAAAGGAAATTTAGAAATGTACCAGTTATCTGTTTTAAATCTGTCGGTCACTTTTACATTTGCACATTTACCTTTTTCTTTAATTCTTATATTTAGCATTTACTATTTGATGTATATATTATTGTGTCGAATTATATTTTCTGTTAGTGTGATTATATTCATATTTAGTAAACTGAGTCCGGTTTTGTTCCGAGCCGCATTTTTCCGTGCCACAATTAACACATTAATTTAAAGCACCAAACTTTTTACATTAAAAAATGTTACAATTCTGTTAAGAGTCAAAGCTAGTTTTAGTCATATCTCGGAAACTATGTAGCAATTGTTTTCTAATTTTACTTACTGGCCCTCTAGTATCAGGTATATTCAGCTGAATTCTAAAATCTAGTGGCTTGCATATGTCATCACAAGGGCTCTTTTTTATATGAATGTAATGCCCTTGACTAGCATAAAAAAGTGTCATGTTTAAAACCCAGACATTTTCCTGCAAAAAATGTTCTCTTGTTAAAATGAATTTCCTTGAAAAACTGATTTTCATTCATGCTCCAAAATATATTATTATTGGTTAAAAAGATCACCCCACCTTAACTTTTTGGTTAAGATTAGAAAAGATTTGCAAAAGTTGTAACTATCAATTATACCCGTATACCAGGCAGTGATCCATATCCAGCACTTAGACTAGTAAGGAAGGTGAAGGGTGTAGGGGACAAGATTCAACAGGCGGACTACTCGAGAAGGGGTCAAAGAACACAAAATTATAAAAAATAAGTCATGGTGAATATTTACTCTATAAAGCTGATAGACTCACCTATCATCTTCTCCACAATTGTTGGCCCACTACCACCCACTTATGCCTACCTAATGCGTACGGCGCGGATCACCTATAATAATACACTGAACTTATATACACAGTATACAATACTGCCTACTATCACTTCACTATAATGGTCACACATTAGCACTTATTGTACAATACATTACACTTATTACTATAGCTCTATTACTATCAGTGTCATCACAAGAACTGTCATCTTTATCACTAGAGCTGCTGTCATCTCCAAGGAGTATTATCAGCGGATCAACCAATACCTCAACTGTCGTGTCGAGATCCCACATGCGTTGTTTCTCTTTGTGGACATGTATAATGCATTTACTCCATGTTTCTTTCTCTTTGTCTTTCATTTATTTATATTTTATGTTTCGTCTGGATAATATATTGTACGATTTAGTTTTCGAGCTTCTAATACTTGTCTTAAATATCATTATTTCCTCTTTTTCTATCAGCATACTCTTACAGTATCATTTTATGAAACGGAAATTCATGTCACGCATAGTTGGCAAAAGCACCCTTCTAGATACCCTAGGCAAATTTTGATACTGTGAGATAGCAGCCTGAATGTTTTGAATTTGCATTGTAGGTTTCCAGGATATACTTAATTAGAACTAAGTTTCATTTTTTTGAATTCAACTTTAACTTTAACAAAACATCTATCAACAAATTTTTATTTAAATTAGTCCCATTAATTTTCGTAGAATATAACAATAAAAGTATTCATCCAAGTATTCAAAAAATAAATTTCAATTTAATTTATGTAAAATTTCTTATTTATTTGTATATGTTATTACTATTAGTAATAACATTTTTATTTATGCAATTATATTTTCATTGTCGACTTAACAACATAAGAATTCTATGCATCGATCATGTTAAATAGTTTTGTTAATAACAAATCGCAATGATAAAATTGTAATATGTAGTATGTATTTCAAATATTATTTATATATAACCGCATTATTTACTTACAGAGAACTCTTGAAAGAGAAATAGTATATTGCCAAGGCTTAATCATATGGACAGATTGTGATAGAGAAGGAGAAAATATTGGTTTTGAAATTATTAAAGTATGTACAGATATTAAACCGAATATTAGAATTTACCGTGCAAAATTTTCTGAAATAACAGCAGCATCTGTATTTCATGCCCTAAATACTTTAGGACAGCCTAATAAAAATGTTAGTGATGCTGTTGATGTCAGGCAAGAATTGGACTTAAGAACAGGTAAGTTTAAAATATTACTTCAAATTCAAATCTTTTTCTATGATAACGAGGATTTAAGTGCATGGATTTTAATGAAAAAAATAAATAGTTTCGTCAATATATATATATATATATTATTACTCATGACGGATAAGTCCTATCTTTTTTCATGTTTTTTAGGTCGGTAACTAGCCGTTTGCCCACTCTATTTACTTGCATGCAGTAATATTACTTGTCGCACGCGAATTACCAATAAAACACTCAAAATTTAAATACTTACACACTCGAAAATATTATTATTAAAAAGTGACATTTAAATGACAGTTATTTATGTCAACTTAAACTGTATAAAAATATGTGGACCCGCTTCGCCCCCGGACTCTCAGACTTCATTGCATTCGTAATAAAAAATAGTATGTGCAATTCGTGCGGTTGTCTATTGCCCACTTAAGCAGATGAGCTTACCGCACTTATTTCACAATATACTATTATACAGAGTGTTTCAGGATTAAGTCGACAAACTTTAAGGAGACATTCCTCATAAAAAAATAAGAAAAAAATCAAGTATAAATTTTTTTCCAGACACTTCATTTTTGAAATATAGGGCGTTAAAGATTTTTAAAAAAATTTGAATTTTTTAAATAACTTCTAAATGAAGAAAGCTATTTAAGCCAAATTTGGCATGACACATCTTATAAGATACCATTTTTCCATAGAAGTAGAAACCCGCAAGCAACCAGTGGCTGAATTATGGGGACTCAAGACTCATTAAATTATAAAAAAAATTAATACGGCCCTACTGAAAATAAAAAATGATGCTGTTTTTATATAGCACAGTTTGTTATTGACAAAAAGTGTACATTAACTTTTTTTCCTAATTCTTATAGTTTCATGGCAAAATTGATTTTTCAGAAGGGTGTTTTTGGATTCTGTCAATAAACTTTAGGAAGACGTCCCTCATAAAACCTAAAAAAATATAGTACCTATTAAAATTGGTCTTAGTCTCGAGTATGTGTGAGTCAAATAAGCCTTTTTGTCTCCCCTTCCCTTGGGTTTAACCAATAGTATTAAAATTATTTAACATCTAATGTGACTATGTCGTAATACGACAACGTAACAACTCTTGCAATACTCCTAAATTTTTTCAGGCTGTTTGCAGTCACTTCATTTACTTGTGTTGTGTACATTTAAATAAAATATGCCATCTTATTTAAATAAAATATGCCATCTTATTTTATACTTGAAAATTTATTTGTAAATTGAAACAACCAAGAAATTACCAATTAATATTATACCTAGACAAAGCGAAAAGTGAATCAAAAATGAAATGATTTAAAAAATATTTTGTTCAAAATGGGCGCCTCCGGACTGTAGACAAGCACGACATCTTCTAATTATGGAGGTAGTGGCGAATCAACACTGAATTGGAGTTAATTCTCGACGCGCTTGGACTATTCGCTGTCTTAGATCTTCTAGGGTATCAACTGGCACCTCGTAGACTTTATGTTTAACAGCACCCCAAACAAAATAATCCATCGGTGTCAAGTCCAGTGAATGTGCGGGTTACGTTGCAGGTCCTTCACGACCAATCCATCTCCTGGGATAATTAATGTTTAACCACTCCCTAGGACCTCTACCAAAATGGGCAGGACAACCATCTAGTTGAAACCAACTGTTCATTCAAGTATTAAGCGAAACATCTAACAGATCTTGAAAACCATTTTCAAGGAACTCGGTAAACATCTCAGCATTTAACCGATGTGGAAGGAAGTAGGGACCAACTATAGTGTTGTCCAACAAACCCTACCATACGTTACATTGGAATTCATGCTGAAAACTATGTTTCCTTACCACCCGTGAATTCTCGTAGAACCAAATTAATATGGTTGTTCCTTTGATTTAAAATTCCTCTTCGAGTAAATGATACCTCATCTGTCTACATTACTTTTTGCGTAAACTGATCATCATTCTCTGCTTGGTTTAACACACAGTCACAAAACACACGCATGCATCGTATGTCCTGAGGCAATAAATGTTGCACATGCTGGATATGGTATGTATGGCGTCCATCAGCCCGAAGAGTCCTTCAAATGGAACTTGACGAAATACCTAGCTCATAGCTAGATCTTCTGACACTCGATCTTACTTTGTCCTAAACTGGAGCAAAATGTCGATCAGCATAAATTGGAATACCGAAAGACCCAGTTTGTCTGAGATGACTGAATGTCGTTGAAAATGTTTCCTTTGCTGGTAGTCTGCGATGAGGAAATCTTACTGCATATTCACGGCGAGCCGCCGTGGCATTTCCATCACAAAAACCATATACAAAGACCATATCAGCATATTAATTTTTCGAAAATATGGACGGCATTATTAAACTTATTTTTATTATTAGTTTGAACGCTTTATCTAATGGATAATTTATGTAACAACTCGCAAAATAACATTTAAAACGTCAAATTAACATTACTTGACAGCAGCCTGCTCGAAAATTTATGTTGAGGTTCATTTTAAAGTATCGATAGAATCCAGAAGCACCCTTCCAAAAAATCAATTTTGCCATGAAACTATAAGAGTTAGGAAAAAAAGTGAATGTACACTTTTTGTCAATAACAAACTGTTCTATCTAAAAACATCATCATTTTTTATTCTCAGTAGGGCCGTATTATTTTTTTTTATAATTTAATGAGTCTGAGTCCCCATAACTCCGCCACTGGTTGCTTGCGGGTCTTCTACTTCTTTGGAAAAATGGTATCTTATAAGATGTGTCATGCCAAATTTGTCTTAAATAGCTTTCTTCATTTAGAAGTTATTTAAAAAATTCGAATTTTTTTAAAAATCTAATTTAATTTCGAAAATTAAGCGTCCCTGGAAATAAATTTATACTTGATTTTTTTCTTATTTTTTTATGAGGAATATCTCCTTAAAGTTTGTCGACTTAATCCTGAAACACCCTGTATACTTATATTATGTAATTTGTTCTTTATACCGACACAATATCAAAATCGATTACAAGGTGTAGAAACTATTTGTCTGTTATTTTTTTTATTGAATTCCTAATTTTTTGCACATAAAAGAGTTAAGTAATTATAATTTTTACTCGTACCTTCCGTGGCCAGGAGCCAATATAATCGACACCGTCAGATTCAAGATGGAGCACAAATAAAGGCAATTTCTTACTTAAACTGTTATAATATAATTCTGGATCCTGTTAGGTGTGCTTTAAGGAGGATCGGGTGCTTCATTGAAGGGGTGAAGCGGGACACGGCCCTATATGTACCATATATCATTGCTGCTAATGCAAAGAAATATATTCTTTATGACATAGAAGTAAGTAGGTTGAGATACTTGCTTGTAGATATTGAATAAAATCGAGTTTAAAATACTTATAATTATATATTTTCATCTTTCAATAATTATTTTTTACCCAATATGCCCAATTTATTTATATAAATGCCACGAGTTGCAATCGAAACTTGGCAACAGCACACAAGATGCTCAGTTTATTATTTTGTAAGTTGGCAGGCAAAATGTGTTTATAAAAGAACCTACCTAAATACAAGTTAAAGGTTAAATTCCTGCAGTGAAAATAATGGTATAACATCTTCACTTTTATTAAAATTTAATTGTTCTTTCATTACATAATATCAATATCTGTTTATTATTTTCAGGATTGTTATTGAATCACTCATTTAGGTAGGTTCTTTTATAAAAGCATTTTGTTTTGGGAATTAAATGTCTTTTCATTAGCGTCATGTTTCTCAATTTATTATCATTATTTATTTTTTGCTCACTAATTTGCAAACCCTTTTTGGCGTCAAACTAACCTATAAAAAGTTTTATCCTGCTATTTCACGTTTTTAGGAAAACGTGAAACAACCTAAACTTTGATAAATAGTGCCAATAAATAAACAACACTTTCGTTAGAAATTTCAAATTTATACTATATTCATCAATTTTTTGTGCTGAATTCATTTATGTAAAGAAAACTATACCATTGCATTTAAAATTTTTGAGAAAAATCAATAAAACGGCATTCTTTTGAAATAACGCCATCTATAGGTTTCCATATTGAGGTAAATGACATTATGCATTCACGAGATAAAGCATGAACAGATTTTTCCAACAAGCATAACTATGGGCTTTTGATGAGCCAATCCATAAAAAATACATTTTTCTGATCAGACATTAGGGGTATAATTTTTACTCGTACATTCCGTGACATTAGGGGTTCCCCCACCCTTTCTGTCGAGAGATACAACAAAATGTCAATAACAAAAGTTATGAGCAATGAATCCGGCTAGCCATATTTGCACTATTTAATATACCTGAATAGGAAACATTTCTGAGAAAAATTCAACTCTATTTTGGTATGTAAATTGCGCCCGCTAGCGGCTAAGCTACGAACTTGAAAACTATTTCCAGCAATTTCTCTTGGTCGATTTATTATTCACAATTTTTTTCCCGAAGCTCTAGGGCTTATACTTTCTGTAATATCGTACCTCACAGACCTTAGTGGAACACCTTGGATAGGTATACGATTCTATGTGATCGCTCACACAGCTAATTGATTTAACCTATAAAATGTCGGATGAAGAACATAGTCAGTAGAAAGGAAAATTTGTGACCAAAAGAAAGTATGAGTGCTTGAGACTTAGAACAGAAAATAGCAAAAGTAGGAAAAAAGCCGTTAAAGAGAGGATTATGATGCAAGAACCCTCACACACTGTTTGGGGGCATCAACTAATCGACATAAGAGTACATGGCACAAATTATGCACTGCACTTTTTGAAAATAACTTTTACGTATTTTAATAGATGATCTACAAATTGTGATCACGAAGTGATTCTCGCGGAAAAGTTTAAATATGATTTAGTTACATGCATAAGTAGCATACTACTATAATGCACTTCTATGAATACAAATGTTTCTTATAAGACAAGGGTTTAAATCGATTGCATTTATGAAAGTATAATACAATTTGATATATGTAGTATTATAATGTGATACGATATTATTGCAGCCAAAAATATTCTAAAAAATATACTGAAATTATTGAAATTGTAAAATGAAAAATGATATTAAAAACGTCATAATTTATCAAAATGCATAATACTGTTATATGCGCTGTGATGCAAAGTATAAATAATTCATTGTTTATATGCTGCTGTATTTTTTACTTCTTGTATTGAAAGTTTATCGTACTTTATAAATAAGAAAATCACTTCATTTGAAAATTTCCCATTTTATTTTATTATTCCAAATTGAATTATACAAATAAACACAAGTTGAATGTAATACATTTCCAATGACTAAGTTGTGTATCAAAACATTTATTTAAATTTCCCGCCACCTTCATACTCTATTGCGCTGTTGCCGTTACTCCTTCATGTTTATTACTTGGCAGGTGACAACTTTTATTGTTTGATAATTAATTTCTTTGTGTGGTAACCTACTTTTTTCTTTGTCTCATATATTAATTGATGATTCAGGTAAATGTCTATATTTTTTTTGTCTTACCATTTGTATATTTTCACCCGTAATTCGATTGTAAGGGTATGGATCATGGCATTTCCTATAAGAACCTATGTTAAATATTCAAATTTTTTGCAAAAACAAAAACAAATCGATAAATAATTCGAGAATAATTCACAGAATTTGATTTCATATTGTAAAAATAATATATCTCAATAATATAAAATTGCCTGCATTTTTTCGTAGCACCCGACCCTTCTTAAGTGTAAAGGTTAGTGAGTTGTACCTCATCTTAAGTTGATAAAATTGATTAAGACGCATTGAAATAAAAGCTTTGTAAGCAAAGGAATATAGAGTTAACCATACAAACTCATGATTTTCTATAAAAAATGTGCAATTTTTTAAATTAATAAGACAGGAAAACTTACCTAGAATTTACTAACCAATTTTTTGTCTGCAAAGAATTCTAAATTCTAAATAAAGCCAACCATACACCGTGACTGTAATATTATACCTGCTGAAATTAATGTCTGTCAGCAATTATTATATATTAACGGAGATAAAGTAATGTAGACAAGATTTCAAAATTTTAATCGAAGCTATCAAAGTTAGAATTTCCCTAAAAGGAGTAAACCACTTGTAAGATAAAAAGTGATTACTGAAATATAATAGAAATGATGGAAAGAATAGAGAAAAGATATTGATATCCAATAGCAAAATTACAGCATAAAATAACTACACAAAAAAATTAATGCTTTGGGAGTAACGAGTCTGATATTTTAATAGCAAATTTTCAATATTTGGCTTCAATTTAGTTAGGTTTAACTTTAAATTTCCTCGATCGGTGATTTCTAATCTGTCTCATTTTTTGGTAAGATTGGCAACTATGCTAAAACTCCTTTCCATGAGATATGAAGATGGAAAAACTATCAAAATCTTTCCCGCAATAGTCCGTAATAATAATTTTATTAAAATTTTTTACTTCAATGTAAGTACATAGGTATTATCTGTGTTACGTGAATTATTCCATTTATGAAACCCAAAGTTTCGGCCAAGATCTGCTTAAATGTGATCCATTATTTTTTGTTTTCGCTGATATGGACCCCTTGCAGTTTAGAGTCGACCCCTAGGGGTCGATATAGTCCATTTTGGGAATAATTGGTATAGACCCTTTGACCCTCTGATGTTAACTTGAGTGACTGTTTAGATGATCTTGAAAATACTGTAGTTAGTTTTTTACCATGTTAAGATTATGTTCTTTTTGGTGGAGATATGAATGTTTATTTTTTAAACAATAATAATAGTTTTCATTACTTTACAAAATTCTTAAATAAATATAATTTATGCCAAGTAATTACGATAACATACATGTATTACTGCCAATACAAAAACTTTATTAGATATAATAGTTTCTTCTTGTTCAACTTTGCCGTTGAGTAGTGATGTTATTGAAATGGACTATGTATCTGACCATTGTATAGCAATTTGTAATTTAATTATTAAGAAAGTAAGACCATTTAAACGTTTTAGGGCCTCTTGTAGAATTTTGATTAAATGAGCGGTTTCGGTACAAAAAAATATTTTTAAATGTCTACATTATCGTGCCACCCATGTTATAATACATACTTAACAAAGTGCTAGCAGGCACTGATTTTGTAGGTTGACTGTAATTTCAGTCTGATTGTACCTGACAATTCTTAATGAATGTTTATGACGATAAGATTATACCACCTGCTAGTTCATTTATCGATATGGATACATACGACGAATTAGAGTTATTTACAACGTGCCTAATTTTATTGAAATAATTAGAAAAAATAATCAAATACAACGCATTGATGTCATTATTATTGGCCCTGTTATTCTACCCAATAGACTGAATGGGGAATTTTACTTAGAACTTTTGCAAAACAATTTACCCAAGTTATTGGAAGGTGTGCCGTTATTACATGTGGTTTATGCATGATAATACTCCACCACATTTGACTGTAAATGTCCGGCAGTATCTGAACCAAAGATTCCCTCGTCGATAGATCGGTCACCAGACTTGACACCTTGTATCTATTATCTTTAGGGCACTCTGAAAACAACAGTGTATGCTTCCACATGTTTTAAAAAATTGCTCACAAGAACTGCAAAGAGTGTCCTTTAACTTTCTTCGCCGAATTAACCTTTGTTGTAGAAACAACTGGTCATTTTGAACAGAAGAAGATATTGCAGAAAATATTTATTAAACATCCTTCATATTTTTTGGAAATAACTACGTATCCATAATAAACATAATGAATAACATAATTAATAACATAATAAACTGAAAAGTGATAGTAATAAAGTCTACTAATTTATAATAAATATTTTCTGTAATATCTTCATAACTGAGCATAATTTCGACTTTTGATAGGTATAAATTTTTTGTGTAGAATAAAATTCTCTACCTATTTCTGATAGTTGCATGTAAATATTTAAAAGTACAAAAAAATTACTGAAGAATTTTCACAAAAAATGAACGCCTTGTATGATTTAACCTAATAGGAACATAATCACTGCATACTTCATGAAGAGAAACTAAGCAACAGCAAATTTTGCTCAAATCTGTTAACTGGGTTCTGAGTTAAGGAGAAAACAAGAAATAAAAAAGAAACTTGAACTTTCTGTCACTTTTTTTTGGGACATTTTTCGTTTGTTCGTTGGTTAAATCGACACCATTTCGGTTCTAGATTATACCCTTAAAGTATGTAACATTCGTTAGGTGACACCCTGTATAGATACTATTTTATTGACAGGTGATATCAATCTACATTAAAAAAAAAAATTTGAAGATTATATGGATCATTATTATTAAACTTACTTATTTTTAGGAGCTGCATTTACCCGCCTTCAAACATTACGTCTACAGAGAGTATTCCCACAGAAATTAGCTGAAAAGCTGATAAGTTATGGTTCGTGCCAATTTCCAACATTAGGTTTTGTGGTCGAAAGGTATCAAGCTATAGAAAATTTTATTTCAGAAGCATTTTGGAGGATAAAAAGTAAGTTGTATAAATTTTTTCTTGTTAAAACCTTATTTGGCCAGGAACTTTATTTAAATATATAAATTTCTTTTTATTAGTGTGAACAAACTAACAACTCTAATTTTACCATTTTTTAGATTTTGTTTGAATTTATTAAAAGAACAATTAAATAAATTACTTTCATAACTATTTGTTATTAAACTTTGAATAAAAAAAGATAATATTTTTTAATTTAGCACAATATAAAATTGTAGAGGGCTTAAAGGAAGTTACCTATAGTTTATGTGTTCTTAGGTACAATTTAATAAAAAATATTTGAAGTTATTTATTTTTTACTTTATGTTAATGGCCTGTACAGCTGTAAGTCGTGACATCCTGTATATGAATATAATTGATTCCAGTGACGGTTGTGAAAATTAATCATATCTTTATAACAAGGTGTAAGATCTATACCATTTTTTAACTAAAACTAAACTAAAAATTAAAAAATGATCTGTCTGAAGGATAGGGTTAGATTAGATTATGTTAGGTTAGGTTAGGTTAACGCAAGATCGGGGACGTGGGGAGATAGAGTGGAAGATGTAAGAGGGGAAATAATGAAGGTATGGATGGCTAGCAATGGTATGTTTCTAGCAAACCAAGGAGTAGAGCCCACGTGTATGAGACACAACGGTACATCAATTGTAGATCTCACCATGGCTAATGTGGATGGTAGGGAGGATATTGTTGAATGGAAGGTTAGTAAAGAAGTGACTAAGTGACCATCAAATGATCGAATTCAAGATACAGGGGGGTAGAAGGAATGAAATTATAAATGCGACACGAGTGGTCTGGAGATTTCAGGGGAAGGTAAGGGACACTATGAAAAGATACATAAATGAAAGTAGAGAAAGGCTAAAAGATAAGGATATGGCACAAATTACGGAGGAAGTTGAAAAGACATGTAAAAAAGTGGCTCCTCCATCTCGCAGGAGGAAACAACAGAATGTATATTGGTGGAACGAAGAAATTAAGAGAATAAGGGAAGAGTGTATTATAGCTAGAAGAAGATGGATGAGAGTACGGAGACGACGGGATCCGGTCGAAGAGGAGGAAGACCTAGAGGAATACAGGAGATGCAAGAGGGTACTGAGGGAGGAAATTAAACTGGCTAAAAAGAAAAAATGGGGGGAACTGCTAAAAGAACTGGATGAAAATCCATGGGGCAAAGCATTCGAAATCGTCGTCAACAGAACAAGGTTGACTCGCCCGGAATCTATAGATATGGAGGATGAGGATAAAATAATAGATGCACTGTTTCCGATGCATCCCCCCCTTGTTTGGGGGGAAATAGACGTCACGCTCGTTCCACCCATAGATATAAGGGAGATGATAGATGCTTTAAATAAAATGATGAAGAAGAAGGCTCTTGGAAGAAACAGTTTGACGGTCGAATTATGGCAGGACGTAGTAAACGAAATACCACAGAAAGTGTGTTCCGCGTTCAATAAAATATTAGTGGAGGGTAATGTGCCGGCGGAATGGAAGGTGGCTAAGTTAATATTAATAAGGAAGCCAGGAAAAGTAGGACATGACCCTAGGGCCTTTAGACTTTAAATGTAATGGGAAAAGTCATGGAGAGGATTCTAGCGGAAAGGCTTGAAAACCATATTAGGGAAAAAGGAGGGATAAGCGATAGACAGTATGGGTTCACAAAAGGAACCTCTACCATAAATGCCATAAATAGAGTTGTGGAAATGGCTAGCAGTGCACGGAGTGGAACCTGGAGAACGAGGGAATGGGTCACCATCACAATTTTAGATATAAAGAACGCATTCAACTCTGTAGCGTGGACGGAAATAAAGAGAGAGTTGGAGTGGTGGCAGGTTCTGCCTTATATGATGGCAATGATTAAGGATTATTTTCAGGACAGATGGATTCAGGGACAAAATGGCCAACTAAGGAAGATCACGAGTGGAGTACCGCAGGGCTTGGTTTTGGGACCTTCCTTATGGAAGGTTCTGTAGGACAGAATGTTGAGGATGGATTTGGGAGCTGCAAACACACTAATAGCATTCGCGGACAATCTGGTGTTGGTGAACATGACAAAGGAGGCTGAGGAAATTCGGAGGCAAGTGGGAGCATGTATAGGAAAGATAAAGGAAGGACTAGGGGATATGAGACTGGAACTGGCCGTGGAAAAAACTGTCACAATGATTGCGGGGGGTAGGCAGAGCACAGCCGCAATCAATCTCAGGGTACAGGAATATCCTTTGGAAATTAGGGACTATGTGAAGTATCTGGGAGTTTGGTTGGACAAGGGGGGAACATTCGGGAAGCATATAGTGGAAACGGCGGCGCGAGTCGAAAAGATGGTACATAGCCTGGGCAGATTGATGCCGAGGATGCAGGGTCCCGGAAGTAGTAAGAGGCAACTGATCGCGACAGTTGCGCAATCGGCATTAATGTACGGCGCGGAGGTCTGGGGAGAGGTTATGAAGGTCCGGAAGTATAGGGATATGCTGAGCAGGATACAAAGAAGAATATTGGTTAGGGTCATCGCCGCTTATAAGACCGTTTCGGCGGAGGCGACGCAAGTACTGGCGGGTGTCATTCCGATAGACCTCCTCATTGAGGAAAGAAGAAAAATGTTTAGAGAAGAAGGAAACAAGAAGGAGGAAAGAGAGGCCACAATGCAAAGATGGCAGCAAAGGTGGGAGGGACTTAATAAAGCGAGATGGACTAGGGTATTAATACCCGAGTAGCGGTCTGGTATAACAGAAAATGGGGGGAAATGTCCTACAGACTAACCCAGTTCTTCACGGGACACGGAAGTTTTGGGACTTACAGAAGAAAGATAGGCAAGATGGAAGATCAAGGATGTCACTTTTGTGGACATAGGGAAGATAGTCCGGAACACTCCGCGTTCCAGTGTGTAGAGTTTATGCCAGACAGAAGGGCGGTGGAGAGAGAGCTGGGGTGCGTTCTGCATCCACGAAATATGGTCCAAGAAATGCTGCGGAGGATCGGAGTTGGGAATGTGTAAGTGGATGGATAGAGGGTGTTATGAGGAGGAGGGAGGAAGAAGAATGGCGTAGACAGCGGATGAGAGATGACGAGGAGGATCAGTAGCAGTGAGTCGGTCCGTCATTGATTTTGATGGTTGTTAAAGGTATTGTCAGCTTTTGCTTTTTGCCATTTATTATATTCGATAATTAGTATGTAGGTCTCTTTCTGTGATATTCGAAATTTTTATTAAGTATAAATACGGAAACGGTAGACATCGCGATCTCGACGTAATGCTGTAATGGTTAGTTCTGAGATCGCGATGTTTAGGTGGAGGGAGGAGGGAAAAAAAAAAGGTTAGGTTAGGTTAGGTGAAGTTAGGTTGAGTTAGATTAGGTTCAGTTAAGTGACAATGATTCTCTTAAATTTCTTTAAAAACCTGTCACTCCAAGTTGCGTCCTTGGTCGATTAGTATCTGTAAAGAGGATTCGAAACATGAAACCCAGGTTGCAAAGAATGTTCTGGCTACAATAACTTCTACCTCTTCTTCTCAGACACCCTTGGCATTTTCTGTTACATTATATTGCTAGATCCTTTGTCCCAGTAGATTCACAAAAGAATGTTTGATTCTATGGAGCATGCATCAACGAGCTTTTGAATAATTAAAGCCATTGCTATTGTGGTACCTCAACGTTGGATATAAAATGATTTGTCATAAACAATGGAGTTTCAATTTAAGTTAAGCATCTACTGTGATATGAAGCATATAACTATGGAGTTTGCATCAACTAGTTCATCAGAGAATTAAAGCTCCTGTCACTATGGTATATCAGTGTCGAATATAAAAAAGAATTGTTATCTGTTAATGTGTTTCTAAACAGTTGCATAGTTAGTTTAGGTTAGATAAGGCTAAAAGCCAATGACTTCATCTTCAAGATTCTTAGAAAACTGTTACTTAAACTAACATTATTGGTCAGTAGTATGCATAAGCATGCATAAGGAAGATCTGAAGCATGCTACCCAGTTTGCAAAGAATGTTTTGGCTACACTAGCTTATCTACATCTTCTTCGCAGGCGTTAACATTAGCATCTACTGCTATGTTTCGACGCATGCAATTAAATCCTTCATCCCAGTAGTTTCACAAAAGAATGTTTAAAACACCTTGGTTTCCTAGTTTTCCCAAAATTTTAGTTTTTGTTAAAATTACAGTATCATGAAGTTTGAAAAGTGGAATATGGAGTATGGTTCCAGTTTTTTATTATCAAAATATAAATTTTCACGAGTTGTCACTGAGTTCAAAAGATGTAAACACTAATGATCAACTATTTTTCTAATAACAAAAATTTTACTTCAGATATAACTGTTAATATGGATAGAAATCGGGACTCGAAATCAAAAACTGATCTGGTATTTGATTTGATCCCGAAATTTAACTAAAATGATAATACTTCCCTCAAAGTTCTTTATTTGATTTAAGGATACTCTTATCATAAATAAATCGCCCAAGTGTTGCTGTCAGTGTCGATGAAACTTTACAAATTCTAGTTACAAATGATCTGAAGAATAACTTTTACACTTTCATGTTCCTAAGTTGTTTGGAGAACAATTTGATTTGGGAATTACTTCGGGAATTTTAGATATTTGGGATCAGTCTTAGGGTTTCAAACATAAATCTCGAAAATTCCGGGATTGGACTCGCTAAATACTCGTAAGTTTATTACTACAGGGTCATTCACTAATAATGGGCAGTCTTTAAACTGGAGATACTACACACCAAAATATGATAATTGAGCTTAACATGCCTTACACAAATGTTACAGGTTTACGAGATGTGTTCAAAGTAGGAATTTTAATTTGAAATTTCTTAATAATTTTGGAATTTTTAGCAGTATCAACTCGAAAATTGGTAGTTTCATGTTTTTTGGTATAAGATTACGAATTTGATGCTGAATTTGGCAATATCTGTACAGGGTGCTAGTTACACACTTCAGTAAATCATAACATATATTTTTTTGTCTAATGAGCTATGGCTAAACAGGGTTCGTAGCAGCCTGGAAAATCGGGAACACTGGGAAAGGTCAGGGAATTCATTATTCTTCATAAAAAATAGGAATAGTCAGGGAATTTTAAAAGTATTCATGAAAGTCGGGGAATTTGTTTGATGTTTGCAACTGGAAATTTTGTGAAAGAGAAAACTATTTGTGGTTTTGAAACCTTTATAAGAGATTCTTTGGGTATAAAAAGATTATGAAGTCCAGTCTAGAAAAAGTTTAATGCATAAACACCAATTGGTATGAAAAAATATAAACAATACAAACAAGTGACTTGAATTTTTTTTTAAAAGTCAGGGAAAACCTGGAAAAGGGAATTCTATATTACTTTTGAACTATGAACCCTGCTAAAGTGAGTTAAAAATTTAAAAGTCAGTCCAATTCTGCATAGAAAATGTACTCATGTTTAATTCATCTGACTCTATCAGTTTATGAGTTATATGCTATGTTCAATGTTAAATCACCTTAGCCACCATTATTGCTTTGACTTTTTTCAAGTAGGCTTCTGTCAGCACATATCACTTTTTCGTGTCGACAAATATTTTACAATTTTACGTAAAGTTAATAAGAGTGTTTAGTAAAGTTATCTCCCTTTTTCTAATTTAAGAATTATTTGTAGCAAAAGTTCTAATATCTAAAAATGCTAGGACATCATGAATTACAGTGAAATGTATATTATTTGTGTCTGCTTAATCAAATTTTAGTGGATTTGGTGCAAACAGATGGTATTTACAATTATACCTAAATCAAAGACAACCCAATCACAAGTTCTTCAGAAATATTTACAATCGCCTAGGCGAAACAGGATCTTTTTGTATTTTGAAAAACCCCGATCAGAGTACTCATTGGTTAAGTGAGAACCAATATTGCGGTTTGTATTCTCAATAGGTCTTACCAATCTCAAAACGGATTGTGTTGGTTTGGAAAACTTTTTCAATACCGCATTTAAGCCAAACCCGTATGAATCTTTACCAGCATAAATATATCCGTTGTAGAAATAATGAGTTTCTGCATCTGTCATGCATACAATTTTTATACCATATTTACATGGTTTGTTAGGCATATATAGGCCAATCAGTAGCCGTTTTGTTTGTGACAAAAATAGTAGTAGCACACGGACTGTGCCATCGTATATAAGAGAATCTGTAGATTATATATATGCTTATATGTTTCCTACTCCATTTTACCATTAATTAATTTTTTAATAAACATTTTTATGCAAAAAACGCATTTTTTAAAGTTTTTTGCTTATAAAACCTAAACTAACGAAGCAATCTGAATGCTATAGACAATTTGTAGAGAATCGAAATACGAATAAAATGAGAGGTCGATCAATAGGATAATTAGAAAAATAGGTATTATATATACTTTAAGTGTGCACACAGCAGGCACTGTCTGATCATTAGTTTTGGCATAATTGCAATTTGAATTTTTTGGTGCACTATTTTGCAAAATTTCTGAATGCGTTGGAGGTGGTCCGATTTTAATTTTTTAGGCGGATTTTAAAAGTAGAAGTATACTACTACAAAACTTATATTCTAATTTTCCGATAAAATGATGCAAAATAGGCGAAAAATTCTTCCAAATGTGCTCAAAAACAGCCGAGCGCACGTACGCGGTCGAGTAGTGGGGGAAGATTGAGAGATATAGAGCAGTGGATATATAGGTACACAATTTGGAATATTGTTATAGTAGAGTTTAATATTAGTGTAAGTGGTGATACATAATAAATAATACCAGTGTCATGGAGTACAAACACCTCCGATGTAGCAAAAAGCATCTACATCTGCTAATAGATAAAATAAGATCCACTTCTTAATTGTGGAAGGGCGAAATGGGCGGTGACTATTAGACGCCTTCATTATAGCCATCTTTCTCTATCGCACGGATTTCTATGACTTACTTTATCGCTCTCACGTAACGGCAGATGAACCATGGGGACTTTCCGACCCTGTATATACATTTTATATTTGCATCTTCCCCTAAATGACACAAGCATCTCGTCTATGCAACAATTTGGTCCCAATGAATATGTAGCTTGAGAGTTGTTAATAAAAATGTTAAAAATCTCTGATATTGGAGCTAAAGGGTCATAACATTTCGATCATCAGGATTGTCAAAGCATAAACATGGGAGAAGGAAGGCAAATCTCTGTTTGTTCATTACACATCGAAAAATGTTCCATCTGTTGCAAAAAATCTTTCAATGTGTTCATGGTTTGACACAAAAGCGGCAGTATAGAACAGTAAACCAATAAATGCTTTCAGTTTGACAATATATGTCTTGAAGTTTCTTTCTCTGTGAATCTTTGAATTTTTGTCTCTGTCTTTCAATTCTAATATTTGTCCACAGTAAAATAATATGTTGCATTTCATCCAAAAATAATAAATTCCATACTGGCTGGTTAGCATAACGTTGTGACATGTAAAATGATGTTATGGTTCTAGGTTCAACTGTGAGAAACAAAACTTTCAGAGGACCAGGTATATCGATTTTTTCCAAAAAAGCTGTCAGGAAGACTAATTAAAGTTCAGCATATTAAAATATATAAGATGAAGGCTTTATTTGATCCCAATAATTTTTTCAGAACATTGTTGAAAAAAATTAATAACGGATTCAGTGCATCAAAATACATATAGATAGCTTAGTGGTATTTCCAAATCAGCTCACATTTTTTATTTTGTGTGTCTGTGGTATTAAGTATTTATGTTATCCATTTCTATCTTTTTCATTGTAACATGTTTTGCAATTGACTATAAAAATAAGTGCACACAGGAGATATTATTTATACAGGGTGATTCAGGTTTAATCTGGATAACTTCAGGAATCGATTGAACAGGTTAAAATAATGTTCATTCATGGTATAAACTTTTTTCCTAAATCCCATCACTTTGGAGATAGAGGGCGTTGAAGTAGGAATTTTTTTCCCTTTTCTTAGTATTCTAAGTATTTTTAATGACTTTTGAAATAATACTTTTAACGATGATTTTTTCATGTGTTGCTATAATGTTAAATAAAATTTACGCGGCTGGGGCGCTACATTGTTACGGATTTCATTGAATATCTCAGAAACAAGGCCAAATATCAAAAAAAAAAAACAAGAGGCGAAAAAAGTTTCAAAATTAATGAGACAGAAGTGGTGTGCAGCTGTTTTATTGAAATTAATTAATGTTTTTGAAGTTTTGAAATAATGTAGGAGGGGGTAGCACACAAAATACACTTTTAAGAGGGGTAGGTGGTTCAAATTTAAGAAGCTTATGTAAGATCAATCGGATGAGTAGTTCAAAAGTTATGAGGGGAAAGCAGAGAAAAAAAATCTATTTCTCCGCCCTCTTTCTCCGAAATGATGCGATTTAGGAAAAAGTTTATATTATGAATGAACATTATTTTATCCTGTTCTACCGACTCCTGAAGTTATCCAGATTAAACCTGAATCACCCTGTATACACAATGCTTTATCTAAAAACATTAAACAGAGACACAAACAAGCACAGCAAATGTTACTTGCAAAAACATGCTCGCAATACAGCAAAATTCAAGTCTCCTGAGAGCATCGTATGGTGTTCGAGCTTCTTAACCTCAATGAAGGTGAAGCAAAGACTAATTACTATATTGTAAAATATAGATAATAGAAAAATTAGTAATCATTACTTTTATTCTTTCAGCACTGTCCTATTTCTACTATTCGGATAATATTCTTTTCTTGCTATTGTGCGTATTATGTGAGAGTTAACTTAAATTTGTCATTTATTTTAAACACATTTTTTTGTATCTTACCAAACTTTAATATTTACATTATATACATAGAATGTCCCAATATTTCCATGTACATGGAAATAACACAGATTCCAGAGGTTAAATAAGACAGTTTAAATTTACCTCTATCCAAAGCTGCTTCATAAAAAATTTAAGATTTTCTAAAAAAACTCAAGAGTTGGTCCAATTTAAAATAAATTTGGTATATATACACATAAACAAAATTCCTGGTTCAATAATTGGGTAATATAGTCTTGGGAAAAAACAATAAAAAGATTAATACTCTTTATTACTATTCAAGCTTTCGACAAAATTATTCTCTTCTTCAGGAGTTCTAAAATTTTACAAGAATTTATAATTAGGCAGTCCATTGTAATTGAATTACAAAAGAAGGTAACTTACAAAATGTGAAGATTCACATTGAAGATGGCATGTTGACAATACTAACAACCAATTAAATTACATATACAGGGTGATTTTTCTTTAAATACAGAAACTGCAAGAATAGATTAGTTGCCAAAAAATAAGTAGTGTTTGCTCTATAAACTTTTTTCCTGCGGGACGTGGTATTCGAGATACAGGGTATTCAAGTTTTCAAAAAAAATTATATTTTGGGTTATATCTTCATATTAGGCTGGACGATTTGAATGAAATTTATTACAGCGTACTCACGTAATTAGACCTTTTATTGAATATAATATTAACCTCGTGGCATTAACCAGCAGCTTGCTACTTAAGGTGCTGCTCCGTTTTCCCAAGAAAAAAATACGCCACTTGCAATTTTTTGTAGAAATTATGTTAAATTCAGGTACTTGTGACCAAGGTATTTTTTAATAATAGCGGCCGTTTAGGAGATAATTTACTTATTTGGCGACGATAATGCGTAAAGTTAGTCCACATACTTCTTCATATTTGTTTAAAATCCATCTGCAAAAATTGATTCCTTTGTCTGCATTGTCAGTTAGTAAACTTCACGATCATCTAGTTTTAGTGTTATAACCAGCTTTATTTATTTATTCCTGAAGCTGCAGGCCATCTTGGGCTTATGAACATGAGACGAACTGTGGCAAAGAATAGAGGAAAATCGTAATCTCCTCAGGGAAAATCATACCATGATAAGTTCTTCTATAAATAGCCTGATTAGATTATGTCAAAAGTGTATTGATGCGGAAGGACTTTGTTTTGTTACTTAATTACTTATTCAACCTATTTGCTAATGTTATTGTATTATTAGTTTTGATATTTTTTCCACAAATAAAATTATTTCTACAAAAAACCGCCAGTGGTTAAAACCAGGAGATTTTTATCAAATAAACGGATTAATTTACAAGGAATATTCAATAAAACATAAAAACAAGTTCAAATATCTTCTAAATGGTTACTACTATTAAAAAACACCAAGATACATTTTTCATTCATTTAATGCTGAATGTAACATTATTTCTACAAAAACCTGCCAGTGGCGTATTTTTTTCTTAGGAAATTGGAGCGGCACGTCCCGTAGCACGCCACTGGTTAAAGTCACATGGTTAATATTACTTTCAATAAAAGGTCTAATTAAGTAAATACACTATAGTAAATTTTTTGTAAACTCGTAACACCCTTTATCTCGAATCCGGTGTCCCGCAGGAAAAAAGTTTATAGAGCAAAATCTACTTATTTTTGGTAAGTAATGAATCTAGTCCTGCAGTTTCTGTATTTAAAGTGAAATCACCCTGTACAAATATAAGTATTGTGTAACCAAGGAAAAACAAACTGTAATCACATAAATAAAAATCATGTCAACATTTTACCATTAAAATTACTATTGTTTGTGTGGTATAGTACTTACTTAATTTTAATGTTAAAAAATTCGTTGAGCAATACTTAATTGGACCTCATATTTTTCCATAAAATGATGTTTTCATTAGTACATACACTTGTAGTTCGCTAAATGAAAATATATAAATACAGTGCTATTTTTTTAAAACCTGACATAGGCCAACTTTTTTATTTGAAGTGATAGACTAGTACTTCCAAATGCAAAGTTATAGGTAATAACTTGATTTAAGAAAAATTTACAAATAATTCCCGGTGTTGCCAGATTTCTGCAGTAGTTACAAAAACCATATTTTTTCAAATGGCAACACCATATTTTTTTAATATAACTTGACAAACCTTCAAATTCTAAATAAAAAATGTTGTCATATTTCCTTATTGGAGTACGATAAGTTTTCGAACAATCGGCAAAAACAACGAAAATAATATGCAGTCGGCAGGAACTAAAAGAAGCTGAGGGTTGTTTTCGCTGTACAGCAAGAATAAAACGCTCTCTCAACGGCAATAATAAAGTATTTTATTGAAAACTAAATTATATAGTGTTATATATTATAATGTGTCACTTGCGAATATGTGTACCCACACACCCCCTTGCCAATATGGATGCCATCACGGAACCTGCAGCCGGTCAGGGAAACGGACCCTTCTACTGGACCTAGTGGTAATTGCCTTGGGTGTGGTTGGCACGGATAATGGGGCAAAAGTTGATGGAAGGCTATTGTTCTCGTCCCTGGTAGCTGTCGCATCATTCAAACAATATGCTGGTCTGACTCTGTCTATGGACACTTTAACTTCGCGACCACGCACTAGCACCGTGAATGTTTTGTCGTCGCGTTTGATCACTGTAAACGGACCATCATAGGGGTTCTGTAGTTGAGTTTTAACGCCCGCACGCACAAAAACATGTGTCGCTGTTGCCAAGTCTTTAAAAACGAATGGCGTCTTCTCGCCATGGCGTTTAACTGCGGCTGGACGTAAGCTTTCCATATGACGTCTGAGGTCCTTAACAAAATTCGCTTCGGCGCTGAGCTCTTCGTTTGTCCTGCGGGAATGAAGAAATTCTCCGGGTAGGCGTAGATGTTGTCCGTACACCATCTCGGCTGCGGTAGCTTGAATGTCTTCTTTCCATGCTGCACATATTCCCAATAGCACAGTGGGAAGAATGCTAGTCCATCGATCGTTTCGGTGGCATTTTATCGCTGCTTTTAATTGGCGGTGAAAACGTTCCACCTTGCCATTCGGCGCTCTTGGCACCGCGGCACTTAGGCCTTATTAGGCCCCTTGTACACCCTCCTTCATTCCTCAAGTACTTTTCTTCAAACCATCCTATTTACTACACGGGTGGCTTGGTGGCAAAGTCTCGTACAGTTTATGTATGATAGCATGGTCTTGAGTTACAGATATTTCTTTGCTCTGTTCTCATTATCTTTTATCGGGGACCACACGCATGCGGCAAATATTGAGCGACCCAGGTCTCTGGTAGGCTGCCACAGCCACGTCCTATAGCCTGCCTTAGGCCACCCATCCAAATTCCAGCCTGCGTCCGTGATGCTTGCCTCGGCAGATCGAAATCCACCGGCCAAGACACCCGGCTAGGCGGTCCCAGACTTGGATATTAAACAATAATTGTGTTTGAAAGGAGCTATCATTATTGTATTGTCATTGTGTTATTTGAAAGCTGTTGTATTTGAATGTGTATAAAAGTAACGCTTTAATTCAATTTCGAAGATGATTTTCAGCCTTTTGCAGATCCTACCGGTTGTTTTCAGTTTTACTAAGTTAGTTCTTAAAAACTCCGGATTTGGAAAAGGCTTATCGGGATGTCTTGCGTGGAATTCAGCCCACGAATTGCGTATCCTTAAGCCATTAACATGAAGAAAAATTAATTCAACTTTCTCTTTTGGATTAAATAATTGATTCATCTTAGCAACTGATTTAAACGTTATTTTTATACACATTCAAATATAACAGCTTTCAAAAAACACAATGACAATACAATAATGATAGCTCCTTTCAAACAACACAATTTTTGTTTAATATCAAAGGCCTACTACTGCTGTGTTAGTTTCTTTTAGTTCCGACTATAGATTATTTTCGTTATTTTTGTTGATTGTTCGAAAACGGCTATTCCAATAAAGAAATGTGACATAACATTTTCATAACATTTTCTATTTAGAATTTGAAGGTTTGTCAAATTATGTTAAAAAAATATGGTGTTGCCATTTAAAAAAATTTCCTTTTAGTAGCTACTGCAGAAATCTGGCAATGCCGGAAAGAATTATTTGTAAATTTTTCTTAATCAAGTTATGTCCTACAGCTTTGCATTTAGAAGTACTAGTCTATCACTTCAAATAAAAAAGTTGGCCTATGTCAGGTTTTAAAAAAATAGCACTGTATATAGGTTGTCTCTAAAGGGTATGTACAGTGCTCCACCAGATATAGTACCTACGACTCAAAATTTATGATTTATCTAAACTTGCCTTAGTCCAAAAATTATTGATAATAATGGAGCTACAGGGTGTCAAAGTTAAAAAAATTAATAACATTTTCTTTAATATCTTTTAACTACTTCGAGCTAATTTCGTGAATCCCGTTTTTTTTTGGATGAGAAATTCGAATTTATTGGCGATTTCATTATATCTTCTAGAGGGCGCCACAAGCGATCATTAGGACGCATTTAAACTGCCTACACTATTTTGTGCCATGGTGTTTTTCACTTTGGGCTAGAAAAATCTTTCCCACCAACGTTTCTGCTTAAAAAGGGCATACCTTGCTAATATCTCATTTTCAACAAAAAGGCATTAAAATTTGTAAATGCTTAAAAAAAATTGTTTAAATTTATTTTAACTCCACTGATAAACGAAATTAGGAGCAATCGTTTATTAGCAAGAAATATGCCTATAAAAAAAAACAGTCTAACATAATTTATTATTGACCTCTCTTAAAAGATATATTTTTCAATGGATAAATATATCCTGCACTTGCTGCTCATTGATGAAGAGTCAAAAGCCAACCAAAAATCAAATCAGTTCTGTCTCCAGATACGAAATTTCACAAAATTAGCTCGAAGTAGTCGAAAGAGATTAAAGAAAATGTAATAAATTTTTTCAATTTGACACCCTGTAGCTCCCTTATTATCCATTTTTAGACTAAAGCAAGTTTAGTTAAATCAACTTATTTTGAGCCATACAATTCAGGTACAGCTTTGTACAGACCCTTTAGAGACACCCTGTAGAATAATAATAATCATATTAATTCTATATATCCCTCATTGGGTGAATTATGCACAGTAATGTCTCTTCCGATTAATTTAATTTAATATTTTTCAATTAAAATTAATAACAAAATTTAAAATTTTATAGAGCTTTTTGAGGATATATTTTTTTTTCTAAATTATTTATTAAAAATGTTGATTTTCATGAAAGATCATTGGATTACAAGTTACTGAACGTTGCAAAGAATTACTTCATATTAACTACGTTGGTTATATTACTACATATAAATTAAATTTTCTTTGACAAATCAGAGTGGTATTGAAAATGCATTGATAATAATAATATAATTATGCAAAAATCTTAAAAGATGCAAACAATTTTTAAGGGAGAAAAAACTTAGAAATATCCATTTTCTATGTAATAAAATAAGAAAGTTACTTGCAAAGAAAATAGTATATTTTGCTTAGGGGTGGGGGCATTTATTCGAGTTTTATAAATACAGTTACTGCATTTCATTTTTTCTTATTTATTGGGTATTTTGCCAGGTTTGAAACAAAATTAATAAATTAAATATAAAAAAGGATCAGTCTGTTTTTTTGAAAATAATTTTGTCTAACTAAAAAATACACTGAAAAAAGCAGACACGCACATCAATAAGTCTGTGTATTTCAAAAATCAATCTGATTGCATCTTTGTTGACTACAAATACTAAAGGGTATAAGTTGTAATAAAATAAACATATGATATATGGAAGCAAACAGAAACAAACAAATTTAAACTGTTATTACAAAAGTATTGTATTGAGTATTGAAGAGGAGAGATTTTCGAAAGGTCAAGACTTATTGAAGAGTATAATATATCGCATATTAATAATATGTATATTTTGTACTTTTTATTTGTTGGCTTTTTTCAGTGTGATATTTATTGTTAGGCAAAACTATTTTCATAAAAAATAATCCTTGGCTGATTCTTTGGTGCAAGGGTTTACTCAATAAATTTTTTTCACAGGTTGAAAAATACCCAATAAATAAGAAAAAACTGAAGTTATTATATAAAAAAGTCACATGTATGCCTAAGTATTGTCAGTAAATTTTTTTACAATTTGTTGTCCTTTAGTGGCTAAACGAAGCAACTTTGGATAGAGGTAAGTTTAGTTAAATCGTCTTATTTTGACCTCAAAAATAAATGTTTTAATTTTTAAGTGAATCACACAGTTAAGGATACTACAACAGATTTTTCATGGAAAAGAGTTAGGTTATTTGACAAAAACTCTTGTGAAGCTATCTTAGACCATTGTAGAGAAAACCCACAAGCAACGGTAGAAAGTGTTGAGAGTAAGGAAAAGAGCAAATGGAGACCACTTCCTCTGGATACAGTTGTAAGTAAAATTAAAGTAAAAACTTATTTACTTCTACATGAATTAGATTAATGTATTTTTGATATATATTTTTGAACACAATGTAATTTAAGGTTTTTTAATAATGTCGATTACCATTTTTTGTTACGAATTTTTTGCAAAAATGGTAAAAAAATTCCCAGTTTACAAAAAGCATTGATTGCTCCTGAACATTAAAGTGCAATGAAGAATAGAACCCTTAAATATATATGCAAAATATAATTTTTTTTCAGAATCAAATGATAGAATCAGGTGTTTTTTCTTGTTTTACAAACTTATTTTATCTTCATAGATTTTCTCATTTCCTTTGTTTAATGTGAATTTCATTTTTTCAAATTTAATGACCCAGTTTTAAACTTTAAGAAGAATGAAAATTTTATGAAAAATAAAAAAACTATATATATATCATTAAAAAAAAAGAAAGAAATGTGCAACCCTCATTGAAATCTTAAAGTCGGTAATACCTATTTTAATTTTTTAGTTTCACAAATTTTGTTCAATTTTTTTTTATTATTGAGAGAATTGATCTGTATTTTATTTGCAATTTTTCAAAAAATGAAACCAGTTATTGATATCATATATCATTTGAAAATTTTGTAAAACTGTCCTCTTGCTAGAAAACAATAATATTAACAATTTCCATGGACTGAGACAGAACACAGGAAATACTGGACTTCAAGGCCAGGACATAGCCATTTTAAGGAGCTCATGGAGTATTCTTCGAAGGAAAGAGCGAACGATTTACTGAGCTTAAACAAAATCCTCCTCAGGAGAGTGACAGGACTCATAATGGGACACTGTCACTTTAGGAAACATCTACATAAGGTAAATCTTGTAGACAGTACGATCTGCCGAGGATATGAATCGGCGGATGAAACTTCTCTGCATATCCTGGGCGAGTGCCCGGGATTTGCACGTAGTAGAATGGCGCTCCTGGGGAGGCCTTATTTGGAACCCAAGGAACTGAGAGAAGTGTCAGCAAGGAAGCTTTTGGACTTTGTCAAAAGGACAAATTTACTTGCTGAATAGGACTAGCAGTGGGACGCACAATAGGCCTAATTAGGCCGCGGTACTATGGGACTTATTAAGACCAACCACTAGGAGAAGAAGAAGAAGAAGAACTATTTCCAAAAAAAAACTCATTTAGAAAAATCGATGTAAATGCCTGTACATTGACAGCAAATTGTCACTATGATGGCGTTATATTTGCATTGGAAATAATAATAAATCCAAAAAATTTTTTTTGACTCATTTTATTATACAGGGTGGTCCGAATTTTATGCAGGAAACTTCGAGGGCAGATAGATCTCTTTAAAATAATAGGTGTTTGCCTTATAGACATAGGTCTGGAAGGGCCTCGTTTTAGAGATACAGGGTGTTGAAATTGTTAAAAAAAATTGTTTTTTTGTTTATATCTCCGGAATCTATTAACCGATCTCAATAAAATTTGGTACAGATAATGTATGACAGTAGGCCTTACATTCCCTAAAATATGAGCTCTAAAGGTTCAACCAGTGGTGTACAACTGGACAGGGGTCGCCCTCTTTTTATAAAAAAAACTACGCCACTGTATTTTTTACAAGTTATTGTAACGGATTTATATTCTAATGCACTAAATACGTAAAAAAGGTAACTTGAATTTTTTCCCTAAGATTCACCGTTCTCAAGTTATTCATACCAATACAATCCCCTTGTGGCAGACACTTCAAACCATAATATTACAAGAATATTTATGTTTATGCTTAAAAGTAAGTGCAATTTGTAAGCAGATCAACAAAATTATTTCCACATCACCTGTGAGGTAGTGTTCCTAGTGTGTTTTAGTTTCTCCTGGAGGCTTAATCCACTATCTTTACAAATAAGAACAATTTAAATGAAAATAATAATAAAAATACATTTACCAAGCAACAACAATTAAACAAGAAATGAAATTAACGTTACGTATTTGCAGCAATTGTTCAAAATGCGAACCATCCACATCGATACATTTCTGACAATTTCTATTAATGATTAATGGAATTACCTAACTAATATCATGTGGTGGTTTTCTTTTAATTCATTACACCCCTCTTCTATTCGCTGCAGTAGTTGTGGTGGAGTAGAGTAAACTTTACTTTTCAGATAGGTAACCCCAAACGTAGAAGTCCAGGGGGTTTAGATCTGGCGATTTGGCTGGCCAAGAGACTGGATTCTCTGCACCATTATGGTTGACATTGGCATTTGGTCTTCAACCTATCCATCGCCCCATATAATTTTTAAGCCATTATTGTATTATTCTCCTAAAATGCGCAGGAGCACCATCCATTTGTATCCAGCTATTTTGTGGTATATTTAATGGAACATCCTCTAATAATTCAAAAAGATCGTTTTCTAGAAAGTTTAGAAATGCTGGGAATTTAGATAGGGTGACAAGAAATAAGATCCGAATTATTCCGAGCCACACTTTCACAGAAAATTCATGTTGAAAAGATCTTGTCCGAATTTCATGAGGATTTTCTTGTGACAAAATATTGTGAAAATTCACTAACCCCTCGCCTTGTGAACGTAGCCTCATCAGTCCAAAGTATTTCTAGTAAGAATTCTGGATTATGTTTGGACTTTAAAACTACCACTAACAAAAATTCAGGTGTGTCTACATCTCCCGGAAGTAAATTTTGCACAGGTTGTAAATAGCACGGATTTCTACTCACCCCAATGTTCTTAAAATTTCATTTCTGTGTCTTTCATTGCGCCGTCGTGATTTTCCAAATATCGTTTTAACTCAAAAGATGAAAGCGACGAGTGTAAAGAATTTTGTTGATGTGCTTCCAAATTGCACTTACTTTTAAGCATAAACATAAATATTCTTGTAATATTATGGTTAGAAGTAACCGCCACAAGGAGATTGTATTCATATGAATAACTTGAGAACGGTGGACTTTAGGGAAAAAATTCACGTTACTTTTTTTACGTATTTTGTACATTAGAATATAAATCCGTTACAATAGCTTGTAAGAAATACAGTGGCGCAGGTTTTTTTTTATAAAAAAGGGGTGACCCTGTCCAGTTGTACACCACTGGTCGATCCTTTAGAGCTCATATTTTAGAGAATGCAAGGCCTACTGTCATACATTATCTGTACCAAATTTTATTCAGATCAGTTAATAGATTCCGGAGATATAAACAAAAAATGAATTTTTTTTAACAACTTCAACACCCTGTATCTCTAAAACGAGGCCGTTCCAGACCTATGTTTATAAGGCAAACATCTATTATTTTAAAGACATCTATCTGCCCTGGAAGTTTCCTGCATAAAATTCGGACCACCCTGTAGAGGGTGTTATTTAAGTACGTGGCCAAATATCAAAAGGTTATTTTCTTAGAGGGATACTAAGACGAAAAGTTTATATAAACATATGCCGGTAATGCTTCGTTTTCAAGATACAGGGTGTCAAACTATTTAAAAAAAATCGTTTTTTCGTAAAAATCTTAATAATTCTTTATCCAATTTTGTTATAACTTGGCAGTGTTATTTATGATAGAAAGGGGCTAATTTAGCCCTAACTAGATTAAAATTATTAAATCCAGTGGCATCCCGGGAGCGTTGTTTTCGCCAATCTGTAATATACTTACTGGTAAGATTTCATTAAACAAAAAAATAAGTTTCAGCCCATTACATCATTTTCGTAACTCGATATCTGCGCCCATTAATATACAGGGTGTAAATGATAATTTTAGCCAAACTTTAATGGCGTATTCTATCGATGACAATAATCAAGTTTTGCCTTAAAAAAATTTTTGATGGGACGCTTTCCTGCGAATATACAGGGTGTTACAAGTTTCAAGTATTTATATTATTTTTGTTTATTATTATTATTTACGTATTGTTATGTTTTGAAATATCTCAAAAATATTAGGTACCTATTGAATTTATTGTTACACATTTAGCAATCAATAGAAAATGGTAAATAGTAATATAGGTACTTAAGCAGATTCAATACCGAAAACTTTTACCACCACACCACACTGATGTGCAATGTTGCCAGATTTCACCCATAGTTTTACAAGCTCTTAATGAATAAATAGACAATTTTATTCAAATACAAAGTAATTTGTCGTACATTAAACACGAAAAATATATTTGCGAACTAATATGTGTTGTAAAAATTTAATTCGCATATATTATATTTAGTTCACTTAAATTAGTTTATGTAAGGTTGGTACTGTAGCGAATTTCCCGTGTATAAGCACAGGCTTCCCTCCCGTACCGTCTGCCCCGCAAGAGATCTAGCGAACCCCCTTAAGCATCTTTGATTTCCCAATTGTCTAAAGACCAGTAAATTATACGAATACTTTACAAAAATACTTTATTGCCACAAATTGATTTTACATTTTAAAAACATTTAAAATTATTTAGAAAACCAGTGGCCTACTCCCCCATTAACTACACCACTGGAGTATATTTTGGAATAAGTTATCAATTAAAAAATAGTCCCTAGTAAAAAAATGTCATCCACCAAATTTTATCACTCAATCTTTTTTGCCAGTGAAATTACAGGAAAAATAATATAAATATTTGATACTTTTAACACCCTGTATCTCCGTAGGGAAGCGTCCTATCAAAAATTTTTATAGGGCAAAACTTGATTATTTTCATCGATAGAATACTAGAATAGAATAGTTTGGCTAAACTTATTATTTATACCCTTATAGATGCCCCTTTGAATTTCTATTAACACGGAAGACAAATCAGACCAGGTTAACAAATCATTGACAAAAACTGTTAGCAATTATTTCACTAGCTCGCGAAAATTTTGCCATATTCTCTTTTGCAAGCTGCATTAGGTATACATCGTACAGCAAGATAAGGCACAAATGCAGTGCCATATGTCATCGTGTTTAGCTCAAAACATTTCAGATTTCCATCTGAATTAGAACTTCAAAATATTTTTTGATAGCATCGTTGATTTGCATCAATTAAAATCTGTTTATACATTTTAGATAGGTATGTCTGCTGCTTTAACATATTTAAGTTGTCGAAATCTTAATAAAACAGCAAATATTTTGTTTTGTAAACCAGGACCAATAAACTGCTTATCATTAAGTGACAACTCGTTACTTATTTGTTTTAACAGATGCATTGAAAACAACTCTACATTTTGTACTTACTTGTTAATTTAACCACTGTATGATGTGGTATAAAATAGCCCTCTTTATCCTTTGAATCTTCAATTTCAGACATATGTCCAAGATTTTATATTCTCTCATGAAATTTATATAATCTGACCGTAAATTAGGATTAATTGTTAATCTATTTTCCAAGGAATAAAACATTTTGACAGCAATATCGTGGAAATTACCTGCATTTTTGACAGATTCTATAAAAGGATTGTTCACAATAAATCTTCCACCAGACGCCGCACTTTTTAACTATCTTACATACCTACCATATAATTATTGTGGATATTTCCTTATTAAGTTCAAAGTCAACATATTTATTTTTATTAACTGCCCAGCGAATAATTTTTATTAATAATACTAACCCTGGAGCAATGCAATTTATCTTGCGAAATGATATGGAATCGATAATGTTTCATATCGATATTCAATACAAATTTTTAATAAAAAGTATCCAAATGTAACTGTAATTCGTAGAACAGTTTGCAAACTAATTATAAAATTAGATAATACTGGTGATGTAAAGTTATTAAAAAGATAAAAAAGAATACACTGATAACAATGCTGCTACTATTGTGGTTATGGACTGTACAAGACAATCCAAAGATGTTGCTCAGGAAAAAGTCAGAAAACATAGATATTAGCAGATCTCATATTCAAATAATTTTTTTGGGTGTCCTTTCTGTTACAAGTATGTGAATAAAAAATAATGTGGTGGGAGATTCCTAACCTGTTTTATCTTACAACTTTTATGACACAAGATGATTTGAATTTTATGCTGTAATCCAAATCGGTAGACATTTTTAAGCCTTCGTTTTTTTTAATGGGTTAAAAAAATAATTTTTAAACTTCTATACCCTGCAGATTCTAAAGATTCTAATAATTGAACATTAATTCATAAAGCAAACTTGAAACATTATTGATGCTCCATATTCCTCTTAAGTTTTTTTTTATATATTTTAATGTTTATTTTTCAATTTACCAAATCCACTAAAAAGTTTTCTTATCAATTATCAAAGTATTTTAATCATTAGGAAATGGAGAAAATTGTTTCAAGAAAGTTAAGAATCAATGCCAAAGATGCCATGAAAATAGCAGAGAAACTCTATACTCAGGGTTATATTAGTTACCCTAGGACTGAAACAAATATTTTTCCAAAAGAATTGAATTTGACCCCCCTAGTCGAACAACAAATGGAAGATGCTAGATGGGGTCCATTTGCTCGCAGAATAATGAATGAAGGTGGACCAAATCCTCGACAAGGAAAAAAATCTGATAAGGTAATATTTGAAATGGGTAACCTATTTGCAGTAATAAAAAAAATTTTAGGCGCATCCTCCTATACATCCTACAAAATATGCAGCCAATTTAACTGGCAACGAACAGAAAATATATGAATACATTGTACGACATTTTTTAGCATGTGTACAAAAAGACGCTAAAGGATTTGAAACTACTGTTAACGTTGACATTGCAGGTGAAAAATTTACTGCTAAAGGCTTAATAATTCTAGAAAAAAATTATTTAGATGTGTATGTATATGAAGGATGGAATACCAAGGAGATTAGTAATTACCACCAAGGAGACACATTTATGCCTACTGTATTAGATATTGTAAGTATTATCCAACCATACAAAAACGTAAAAAAGTAGATATAATAGAGGTTCATCATCTTTTGACATAAACTTGTTACCATTTTTAAAGTTTTAAATGAAACAAGGGCTTGAATCCTCATCACAGAGGCTTTTTAAGTTTTTCCATTTAAGGAATGGTGCATTGTAGAGGACTAGTGAAGAAAAAATTACTGACAATTATTTTTAAGTTTAACACATTTTTTACTTATCACTGTAAAAAATGAGTTAAATAGATTATGCTCAGTTTTAGAATAAATACAATCATATTGGTTTGTATCTTCTACAGTAGTTGACATTTTTTTTTAACCAAATCCAGTTGCGTTTCACGTCAACGGGCACAGTGGGCTGCCCAGAATAAAAATGCATCAATATTGACGTTCGACGTGTCAAAAGCTTCGTATTTAAAAACTCTATCAAATGCCGTCTGGTGATTTTATAAAAACATCATGGCGGTTTCAATATGGCGTCCGCAATCATGGAAAATTTTGTTTAATCAGCAATATTGATAGATAAGAAACATAAAAATACTGTATTGTAGACTGAATCACCATATCTATATGGTTTTGGGGTTGCTGATTTCGAATTCAATATTCATTAAACCCCATCTGGTCGCTGTTATATGAGTAACACAGTCTAACCACCACAATTTATGTTTTCGGGATCGCTGAAATCAATTCTGATATCAATATAACTTCAACTAGTCAGAGTTCGTGCCTAACCTCAAAAAAGTTGCGCAAATTGCTAAGATTACACTTTTCTACGTTTAGGAATGACGTGTAACCAACATATCTTTATATTTTTGGGATCACTGAATGGAATTCCTATATCCGTTTGAACCCAACTAGTCACTAGTCATACCTAACCTCAAAAAAATATTCCAAATCGCTAAAATGACACTTTCTCTGGTTGAGTTATAAAGTCTGATCACAATATCACTAAAATCGCTTATAATCTATTACAGGTAACTAAAGTTGATTATTATATCCGATTGATCTGTTATTTACAAAAGTTACCCCCAAGCCGTATCACTTCTCTAACCCTCTCATGGTAGTTCCAATATGGCGCCTGAAGATACACATAAAAAACACGAAATATTGGATAGCATCACTCAAACGCTTTCAAAAAGTCTCTGGTGCGCTGACACTTTGATTAGGGTTTTGATCAAATCATTTTAATTTCTGAGTTCGTTGACTGAATTCACATACTGAAATACATTTCGAAATAGTATTTGCCGAATCGATTAAGGCTTACATAAGAATTATCCCGTCCTTTTAGTACTTTCGATATTTTTAAATTCAACAGGTTAAACAATATACAGGGTGTACCATTGAAAACTTTGCACCCGGTTTATTTTGAACTACGTTTCAATATATTAAAATTGCCGCGACACGTCCATTTTGTTTTTGAGGGGGACACATTTTAGCGTTAAATACAGACTCGCCAGAACAACCCCCCTCGCGGGGGCACATTCAACTTTAGAATCTTAAATGGCACTCTAGGTCGAGTGACACCTCATTCGAAACTGTTTTTAACTCTGGTTGTCATCATGTAATTTTTTTCAACAAAATTGTGTTATTTCTAAGCATAAGTAAATTGTTTTTTCAACAACATGAACTAAAATTGAAAAAAATTACATGATGTATGCTTTTTGTGTTTAATCGGGTGTGGCCGTTATCATGGCTAAGACATAAAGTCTGCATTACCTTTTCTTTAGTATTATATGCAGAACTTCTAAAAATGATTTTTTCTTTTTATATGGAACATACCTTTCATCATATTACAAGCTTGTTTAGAAAAAAACATAAAAATATGGTGGTCGCACTATTATAGCTTTTGAGGTTATGTACGACTAATGACTAGTTGGGTTCAAACGAATGTAGGAATTCGATTCAGTGACTCCAAAAATATAAAGATATGTTGGTTACACTTAATTCCTAAACGTAGAAAAGTGTAATCTTAGCAATTTGCGCTACTTTTTTGAGGTTAGGCACGAACTCTGAGTAGTTGAAGTTATATTGATATCAGAATTGGTTTCAGCGATCCCGAAAACATAAATTGTGGTGGTTAGACTGTGTTACTCATCGTAGAAACGCATTATTTCAGTTCCTAGCGGGCAGCCGACCAGAGCACACGTGTTTTGTGAAAGTGTAGTGCAAGGAGCAAATTCTACCTGCCTTTATTAAGGCTACCTTGAAAGAATCCCTTTCTTTCCTTTTAATCACCGACCTAATCCCCGGCTTAAGCATAGACGCCGTCGGCATCTTTGTTACAGCACCTGTGCCGGGGTTATGCCCAGGTAAGTTTTTACTTATTTATCAGTTATTTGCATTACTTTAGAATACATTTCTTTAAAATTGCGACCCCCGACAAACAATATACCAGACAGACAAATACACCAAAAGACACGTACGCCCCCGTGAGGGGGCATCCCCACACGACTAACACTTACACACCTTCCC
>NW_019417736.1:45991-54007 GCF_000390285.2 Anoplophora glabripennis | reverse complement strand
TTATTTCAACGATTTGAAGTATTTTTAAGGTTAGGGACGAACAGTGACCAGATGGGGTTTAACGAATATTGAATTCGAAATCAGCAACCCCAAAAACGTATAGATATGGTGATTCAGTCTACAATACAGTATTTTTATGTTTCTTATCTATCAATATTGCTGATTAAACAAAATTTTCCATGATTGCGGACGCCATATTGAAACCGCCATGATGTTTTTATAAAATCACCAGACGGCATTCGATAGAGTTTTTAAATACGAAGCTTTTGACACGTCGAACGTCAATATTGATGCATTTTTATTCTGGGCAGTCCACTGTGCCCGTTGACGTGAAACGCCCGATATACAGTGTATCCCACCGGGAATCGCCGCGATCGATATCTGGAAAAGTACTTATTTGAAAAATTTGAAAATTTGGCAACTTATCTAAGTCAGTGGGGAAAACGCAACTAAAATATTTTCAAGGTTATAGCACTTCCGGTTATACCGGAAGTCGACACCGTCTTCGTTATTTTAAATGGAGCACCCTATATATTTATGCATATTTGGATTCTACTTGAAATTTTAAGGTCACTTTGTATAACAAACCTAGTTCCTAAAATTTGTAGTTTTTGAGATATCGACATTTTCATGAAAAATTTTACAGGTGCAAGGTTGTGCGGGATCCTTTGTAATTTATTCCAGCAACTAGATATCAATTTGAGATTCGGTAAGTGAGCAGAACACGTATGGAGCAACCTTACACAATATCATAAATTAGAAAATATGATACCGAGTGTTTAATTTTTGACTGTACATTTTGATAACTTCAACGAGTTATAACTCTTTTAACTTAAATCGAACACCCTGTATTTTTTTTGCCTATCTTGTGCAGTAATCAATTATATTTCACGTGATGTAGGCATGTAGGGGCTGTGGTTACAACTTTTTGAGATAATTGAAATTTTTACTTTTATTTTTTAATTTTGACATAATTTTATCAAGTGGTCTATGAGTACGAACAATCGTTATTGACAATCAAACTATTAAACAACGAACTGTCAAATTATTATTTGTAGTTTATAGTGTGTAGTAACAATTTAGTAATGAGATTTTTTTTAATTTGTTTATTATTTACGGACAAAGTAACAAAGCAATATCAAGAACCTTATACATCTGCAGCGCGATATACAAAGTAAACCCCTAACGCGGAGTATAGTAAACCGTCTGACAGAAAATTTTTGAAATTTGCGAACCGTTTGCTTCATTCACTTATGTAGTTGGAAATGTCCTGAAGTAATTAGAATATTGAAATTTCGACATTTTAGCTATCAACAACAGATACTCCTCTGTCTGGTTTTACTATGACAGAGTCGAAATGTCAAAAAGTTTCTACCAAACGCTTTACTATACTCTGCTTTAGGGGTTTTGTTTGTCTGGATATCGCGCTGCAAATGTATCACGTTTATAAAGTTATATAAAAATTGATAAAGATAAAAGTAAACAATTGCAATTATCTCTAAAAGTTGTGACCACATCCCCTACAATGCCTACATCACGTGAAAGATAATTAATTACTGCACAAGATAGGCCAAAAAAATTTAGGGTGTTCCATTTAAGTTAACAAAGTTATAACCCTTTGAAGTTATCAAACAGTACAGTCGAAAATTAAACACTCGGTATCATATTTTCTAATTTGTGGATATTGTGTAAGGTTACTCCATACGTATTCTACTCACATACCGAATCTCAAATTGATATCTAGTTGCTGGAATAAAATACAAAGGATCCCGCACAACCTTGCACCTGTCAAATTTTTCATGAAAATGTCGAGATCTTAAAAACTATAAATTTTAGGAACTAGGTTTGTTATAAAAAGTGACCTTAAAATTTCAAGTAGAATATATATAGGGTTTTCCATTTAAAATAACGAAGATGGTGTCGACTTCCGGTATAACCGGAAGTGCTATAACCTTGAAAATATTTTAGTTGCGTTTCCCCCACTGACTTTGATAAGTTGCCAAATTTTCAAATTTTTCAAATCAGTACTTTTCCAGATATCGATCGCGGCGATTCCCGGTGGGATACACTGTATATATATGTATAACCTATACTTTAAGGCCTCCGTTTTACATAAAAAGCGTACGTTACGACCTCATATATAACGTTATTACCTCCGTTTTCGGAGGTCATAACGTTCTTATGAGATAACATAGGACAACGTTATGCACTCGATGTCAGCTATCTCTGTCCCTAATTTCTGCTGGAGGTTTTAAGGTCAATGCTTTGTCGAATCATATACGTGTTTAGTTTAGCGGTTTGCCACGGGCGTTACAGTCTTTCTTCGCACTTTTAAACTTCGCACGTTCTAACCTCCGCCATATATTCGTAACAAATATACATAAACGTCGTTTCTTAACGCCTCCTACATTTGGCAGCATCGTTTTATCCAAGAAAACGTGCGTGCAGAATATCATCGCTGAGATAAAGTTCGAAGTGAGTCTTCTTTTGTCAAAACATGTTATTAACAAATCTATTTTTTCTGCAAATGCAATTTCATCTCCTCTCATCATATCGAACACTTTTTCTTTCACCTCCAGTCGAGTTACCGTATTTGTTTGATCTAGATTGCAAGCAGTGAATGTTTGTGATTTTGAGACAGCATTTGAAGCAATTTCCTCATGTTATACAGATTTAGAAGAGCATAATTTCACATGACTTCTCAGATAAGATTTTTTGTACAAACCTTTATAAAATGTGTATGGATAATGCACAGACTCGCTTAACCTCTCGTTGTTAAATTTTCTATGTGCAGGCAGAATATCACCGCTCAGATATTGTTCGAAGTGAGTCTTCTTCCGTAATGCTGCTAATGCACCTTTCCTCGTTTTACTACTCAAAAGCTTTCTCAAAATTTGTTTGACTTCCATTTCGCTGAAGTCGTCTTATCAAATGGCGCATAAAGTTCTTAAAAATTATGTCTTCGCAAAAAATACATTTCACAAATTGAGTTTTCAAACGTTTCGTTTCTTTTTGATGACTAGCTATGGACCTGCAAACCTGCGACCCATTTTCTTCCGGTTTTTTAATTTGAATGTCTTGTAATGTAATGTCTTGTTTGGTTGTTTTATCTTTTTGGATTTCACGAGATCAAACTCCTCATCAACTATTTTGCTTTCAGCAGCGAAATCCTCCTGATCATTGCTCACAGTCCCGCTATTAAGTAGGCGATCAGAGTCGATTTCAAAATCGGGATTCTTAAATGTACAGTCGGAAGCGTCCGACAGATCGGTTTCTACAATTCATTTTGCAGATATCAAGGAAGCAAAACTTAAATTTATGGTATTTTACTGTTGAGTTTTCCCTTATATCAAATAAGATTTACAATATATCAAAATAATTTCTTCTTGTTAATTATTTTGTAAAGGTAAAGGTAAGGTAAAAAATATTTATTGTGCATAGTTATAAGACAATATACAACCTATACACAAAAGGACTAGATACAGATAACTGATAATTAGCCTACCCCTCAGAAAGTCAAGTAACTTACACATATTAAAAGCAATAATATAAATAAATTATAAAGTGTTATTAAAACAATGTAAAAAACAGTATAAGTTACATATTTTTTTTATGCTATATAAATAAAGAATATTATTATTATTAATATTATTATTATTATTATTATATACATACACAACACTCATACATGCTTGTGCAATACACATACAAATACGTAGTATAGTCAGACTCACACTCGCACACACACGCATATTATATTAATACTAATATTAAGTAAAAATTAAAAAGCTAAAACTAAAAAACAGCAGCATTCGTGGAGTTATCGTTTTCCATGACCAACTCATGAATGCGTTTCTTAATCAGAGCTGCATTACGGAGTGTTAAGTCTTGAAGCACCAGTACATTATTTAATATCATACCTGCTAAATAGGTAAATGAACATCTAAAATATTCAGTTCGATGACGCATTATTTGCAAATCGTGTAAATTACGAAGCTGACGATCATGTACATCATGTCGCCAAACCAACTTCTCATAAAGATAGTCAGGAGTTGTATTACACAGTATCTTATTTACAAAAACACAAAAATGAATGTAGGTTTTGTCAAATGAATTTCCCCATTTTCAAATGCCATTCCCATTTTGTCATAACAAGGTTTCTTTCGACCACAACTCTTTCTAACTAACTAATCTCTCTTTTACTAACTAATAAATCAGCTTTTGAATTTTATTGATAACGATGACCTAACTATTGGTTCTACCGTAAGCGTATAGAAAAAATAAAGTAATACAAAAAAATTGATCAACTACGCTTGAAAGAAAGAGAGTGACCCTGTTGTGACAAAATGGGAATTTCATTTGAAATTGAGGGAACTCATTTGATAAGCCCTAAAAAAATATCTAACAAGAAGAAATTATTTTGATATATTGTGAATCTCATTTGATATAAGGAAAATCTCAATAGAAAAACGCCGTAAATTTATGATTTAAGTTTTTTTTCCAAATTGGTAGCGAATCAAATGCCCCTTTGGTATATCTGCAAAATAGTAGGAACCGATCCGTCGTACGCTTCCGACTGTTCATTTAATTAAGGATTCCGCTTTTGAAATAAACTCTTACTCAAAAGCGGAACTGAGAGCGATGGTCAGAAGGATTTCGCTACTGAAAGCTAAATTGTTGATGAGGATTTTGATCTCGTGAAATTCAAAAAGATAAAACAACCAAACGTTATCATTTTACAAGACATTCGTATTAAAAAACTAGAAGTAAATGTGTCGCAGGTTAACAAGTCCATAGCCAACAGTCATCTAAAAGAAACAGAACGTTTGAAAACTTAATTTATGACGTGTATTTTTTGCGAAGAGGATACAATCTCTAAGAATTTTTTGCGCTATTTGATGAGGCGAAATGGAAGTAAAAAAAAATTTGAGAGAACCTTTGAATAGTAATGCGAGGAAAGGTGCATTAGCAGCATTATGAAAGGAGACTCATTTAAACAATATCTCAGCGGTAGCCAAGGTATCTCAGCCCACACGAAGAAAATTTGACGACGAGAAGTTAAGCGAAAATCCAGAGTCTGCATTATCCACGCACATTTTGTAAAGGTTTATACAAATAATTCTGTCTCAAAATCACAAACATTCTCTGCTTGCAATCTAGACCAAACAAATACGGTAACTCGACTGGCAATGAAAGAAAAAGTGTTCAATATGATGAGAGGAGATGAAATTGCATTTGCAGCAAAAAATGATTTGTTAACACATTTTAGGAACTCCTATTTGAAGAAACACAAAAAGGAGAAAAGTACCTATACGTGTAGCAATAAAATGAGAGAATTTGGGAGATTACTTATAGAATGCCGCAAGCTTATCAAAAATCCAAAACTAGAGATAATGTATAACAGTTTTTCAAAAACAATGAATAATAAGTTATAACTTACTTATTTTAATTAACATAATTTGTTTTTAATTTATCTCTCCAAACTAAAAAGAAAAAAACTCTGGCATTTTCCACATAATTTCTTTAGTATAAGTGCACATTTAATTCTCCTTCGGAAAAGTGCACAAATTCACTTTTACGAAATTCTGTCTCGATTAACATAAGTTGTCTTCGATTTGTTATCTGCTTTAACTCAAAACACTGGCATTTTCCACAGATTTATTTTTTTATTATAAGTGCTAAGTGCTTATTTAGTACGAGATTTAAGTTCTCTTTCCCAACAGACCATGTTTCTGGCCAAAAAGAAGGAATAAAGAAGAATCTTGATGGGAGAATCAACGGCAACTACGCTGGAAGTCTCAACGTACAGTAAAAAGATATATATGGTAGGAGGTCATATCGATTCATATATACAATAAAAAATATTAGAGGAAACTGTTACCCCTCGGTTGAGATCTTTGTTACTAATCCTCCCCTTATGTCAAATATGATTTTAGTTTTATTAAAAATGCATCAGATATAGTGGAGGCTACCTATATACAGGGTGCCGAAAATTAGTAGGTCAATCCGTTAACCATAGATAGCTGATATGAAAATAATGGGACTTTCATTATGCCACTTTTCATTTAGGAGCCCCATTTTTGAAATACAGTGTGTCAAAATGTAAATTTCAAAAACGAAATTTGTCGATAACTCCGATAGAATTAGAGATATTTGCTTGAAATTTCGCTAATATTTTTTTCTTGTAGAGACACACTTTCAGTATACTTTTAATAAAAAAAATCAAAGCACGAGCAGAGGTGAGGGGGTTAAAGTACATTACGACCCCCCCCCAACTTTTTCATACGCACGCCTATGGTAAAAACATATATTTTCTTAGATGAAGCGGCTTTTATTCTAACTTTTCTTATTCTTGCAAGATTTTGATTTGGAGCCTGGGTTACCAGATATTGTAACTTATTTTAATAAAGTTTAAAATCCGTTTTGTACTATAAATTTTATTTAACATTTAACAACATGAAACAAACTGCATATATTTTATATTACAAACAGAAATTAAATTGGAAAAATTACATTAAATGTTCAACATGAGAACCACCTTCGCGGACGCACATCCTGCATCTCTTTATAAAGGAGAAACGAATATTATGAAAAATATGTGGTTTAACCCTAAATTGCTCGGCCCCTTCTAAAATTCTGAATCTTAAATGTTGTTCATCCACAATTGGAACCATGTAAACAAAATCTTTCATAAACCACCAGAAATAGAAGTCTAAGGGATTAAGGTCTGGGGATTGAGGTGGCCATTTGACTGGCGCAAGACGTCTCCGGCCGATCCAGCTGTTAGGAAAGATTTTGTTTAAATGGTTCTGAACAATTCAGCCATAATGTGGCGGAGCCCCATCTAGTTGAAACCACATATTTTGCCGAACCACTAAAGGCAAATCATCAAGTAAGTCTGCAAAAGAGGTTTGCAGAAAATGCAAAAATTCGTCGGCATTCAAACGGGGAGGTAAAAAAAACGGTCCCAAAAGAAAATTATCAATTATTCCTGCCCATACGTTTACTTTAAAACTTACTTGATGATGTGCCTCTACAATGAATTTCAGATTTTCAGCAGCCCATGTATGAGTATTATGAATATTCGTTACTCCGTTACGAGTAAACGTGGCCTCATCGGAAAATAAAATAAATTTAATGAAATTAATATTATCATTATTTTCTTGACATATCCAATTACAGAAAGTGACTCTTGCTTCTGAATCTAAAGGTAGAAGCGCCTGCACTTTTTGTACATGATATGGGTACAGTAATTGCTGTTTGAAGACATGTCGCACATCATCTGACTTAATATTATTGTTGCCACCATTATTAATTTGATTAGCTAGTATCCTCGTACTTATACTCGGAGTTTCTTCGACAATTTGCAAGATTTGCTCCTCTTCGTTTGAACGTAATTTGAGTTGCCGTCCACATTGGCCCATCCTCCTATGCTTAAAGTTGCCAGATTCTCTCAGACGGTTGACTAAGCTTAAGAAAAATCTCCTTTTTGGATGGTGCCTGGTTGGAAATTTGTCCGCATAACGCCTAGCAGCTAAACTAGCATTAGAGTTACATTTTCCTAAAAGCAAGAGAAATTAAATTGTTTAGGTTCGAGATTACAATTAACACTTATTAAGAAAAAATCCTATTCCTTTTAATAAGTACTTACCCATTATTAAAATCATATCGGTCATTTCAGAAAATGATAGCAAACCTTCTCTGTTCGCCATTTCTTATTGAACACTTCAATTAAAAAATGTCTAAACAACGTTTTTTCTATTTAACTTATAAATTATTTTGACAACCAAATGTACCTAACTATCTGACTTTGTTTTCAAAGCCTACATAGAACTTATTACTTGAAACGTAAAATTAGACAATTAAAACATTTTTTAAGTACTGAAAGTCTATTGCAAATTTACCTTAAAAAATTAGTTGGAAATATTTAAGAATATTTTTCTTGTGGCATGCTTCATTGTTTAAACGAATTGTACCAGGCGATCATTTATAATGTCCCACCCCTTTAACTTTTTT
>NW_019417736.1:38215-44774 GCF_000390285.2 Anoplophora glabripennis | reverse complement strand
CTGGAAAAATTTGCAGTGTTAATGTATATTTCCTCTGGATGATCAAATATTGTGGAGTCATAACGACGGCCATATATAACAATAGGGCGGCCGTATATGGTCGTCAAATATTTTTTGATAATTAAATTTACACTTTATGTCTTTGTGCAAAACAATATTTGTATTATAAAGGATATCTACGCAATACTACGCATAGCTTAACCATTGAGAATTATTAAGCATATTGATACATTTTCTTTAAAAATTTGAAATTTAGATAACTATTCATACCTAATTCACTTTGTTAATGTAAAACTATTGATAATTTATTACTAAATTAATTTAAGTTATTTACACTTCTTCGGATAATACAATAATTAACAATTAACTGAAGTTAAGCTGTGCATAAATATGTACTTATTAGTTTTAATTTAACAAGTTTAAACTGAAAATAATTTTTTATTTATATTTTACAGTATCAAGTCACCAGTGCCTCTTCCCGGATAAAAAGGAAAACTCGCTGGTTTTGTAATGCACCTTTATCACCTATTATTAATGAAAGTCCGAAAGTTCAAGAAGAAACAATTTCTTCATCAGATCCTTCGATGAATATTGAAGACTCCATTTTAAACGACGAAAAGGTTAAGATTAACCCACTCCTATAATTTTGTCTTATGTGACCTTTAAAAAAAATGTCAATTTTCAACACAGTATTGTGGTATTTTGTTGATTTGTATTGTTGACTTTAGAGTTGATGTAAAAAAAAATAAGTAAATATTTTTGTGTGGACCATATTAGGTCTACCATTTTTCAGTGTGATTAAAAAAAAAATAACGTATTGTATTGAAATTTGTTGCTCCCCAATTTAATTAATATTAAATACATTTAATAATTGTAGGTACAAGAATCTTCTGACCAAGAAATACGGTATTCATCAGGCTCTGAATATTGTCCTAGTGGTTCTGACACAACGGTAATAAACTTTTACTTATTCGATACATTTTCTTAACATTCCTTTTTAAATTAAAATTTTAGATTTATTCCTATTCTTAGTAAACAGTATGTGATATAATGATATTGCAGGAAACAACTGCTCTGCGGGCTAATGCCCCGACCAGCATTGATTTACACTTGCAACATCTCGCAAGTCAACATTCGTCAGTAGTACCACCAGACATGCCGGTTTCGGGCTTGTTAGTTTTCATCAGTTTGCCACAGGTGAGACGATCGACGAATGAACTAGCTGTTCTTCATCTGTACGAAGTGACATGAACTGAGTGCAGAAGACATGCATTGGCCTGCTACTCCCTGCTTTGGCCCAAGTGGCTCGATATCTCACCCACACTCAGTTCATGTCACTTCGTACATATGAAAAATAGCTAGTTTATTCATCGATCGTCTCACCTATGGCATACTAATGAAGGCTAACAAGCCCGAAATCGGTATATGTCTGGTGGTACTACTGACGAATGTTCTTAGCTGTTCGCGAGATGTTGCAGGTGTAATTCAGTTCTGTTCGTCGGGGTATTAGCCCACAGAGTTGTTGTTTCCTGCACTATCATTATACAGGGTGTTTCAGGATTAAGTCGACAAACGTTAAGGACATGTTCCTCAGATAAAAATAAGTAAAAAAAAATACCTATAGATATAGGGCCGAAAACGCTTTGTTTTCGAGATATAGATTTTTTGTTTTAGAAGTTATAAAAAAATGTGAAATGCAAAAGTTGCACGATTTTTTATAAAGTTTTCGAAAATAATAGTAGAAAAACAAGTAAGATAACTAGGTATCTATCTTGTAATTGCTAGACCTCTTTTAGGCATTTCTTCCCTTTTTTCAATTACGTAAGGATCCATAGATTTACTTGTAATATATTTTGATATACCTATCGGACATTAATACGGTCCAATATGCGTATAGGTATTTTAACTAAATCTCACTAATTAGGCCGTGAGAGGCCTAATTGCTCATGGACAATGTTATATGGTAGGCTGTGACAGTGATATGTAATGTGTAATCCATAGACAAACCTAATTGTATACCTAACCCATTTTAATTAAATAATAATACAAACTGTCAAACAATAACAATGTTGTCATGACATTATATGTCACCCTCACGGCCTACCATATAATATAGTTAAAATATCTGTATGCATTTTGAACCGCATCAATGTCCGATATGTCAAAATATATTACTAAACTAAATTAACTAAATCTGTAAATCCTTACGTAATTGGAAGAGGTCTAACAATTACAATTATCTTATTTTTTTTAATAAAAAAACATTATTTTAGTTTTTTAATAGTATCTCGCTTATTCTTATAGATGAATCCAACAAATCCTATATGGACATACTCGGTAGAGAACATTCTATCCAAATATGTAAAAATGTTCCATTTAAAGTAACAAAGTTAACATCCGCTGCCATTTTGTTTTTCTTCTATCATTTTCAAAAACTTCATAAAAACGTGCAACTTTAGTATTTCACATTTTTTTATAACTTTAAAAACAAAAAAGTTAATGATGGGGTGAAAATATAGTAGTGTACCACACTGTACCTGCGACATTGCAAGTCGGTCTCTGCCAATCGAGCCACTTGATCCAAGGCAGGGAGCAGCAGTCCAATATATTTCACCCGCAAATAGTATGTGATGTCGATTGTATAAACTGATCATTTATATTACCATTAATATAAAATTTGATAGTTCATTATAATTATTATAGTATTGTGCATTCTTAAAATATTTGCTACGGTCAAGAACGAATCTGATTTACGTTCTTCCGTTACTTGATCCCTGATCTCTTTTTTTCTCTATTAATTTTATAATTTGCTTCTAACCAAATAGTGTTCAATTTTCCTTTCCTTTTAGAGTTCTGATGAAACCGATTATGAAACAAATGATGACAACCAAGTTATGATGAAATATATGTCTTCTGAAGAAATACCTGTTCAAAAATCACTGCCCATTAAAAATACAAATCATGATAATTTGATATCACATAATATGTCTCCAGAAATGCTCCTTGAGGAACTTCTACCAACTACTTCAAACTCTGTAAATGAAGAGGGAATACCTGAAGCAGATGATCTCTTGTATGGAAAGAGACGTCGACAAAAAGATTTTTGCTATTTCTGCGAAAGTTTAGTGCAGTGCTTTGCCAGACATGTAACCAGAAATCACTCCCAAGAAATAGAAGTCCAGAAAATATTATCATATCCCCCTAAAAACAAAATAAGAAAAGACTTAATAGCAATGTTGCGAAAGAAAGGGAATTATTTGAACTCTGGACAGACGCAAAAACCAGTGAAGAAAGGTATACAATGTAATGAACTTCTACCGTGTTCTCATTGCTTTGGATTTTATTCGAAACGATAGCTATGGAAACAGAAAGAAATGCAACGAAAATCTAACAACTAAGAATTCTCAAGTAGATGCCCAGAATTTCATGATCAAATATTTAAAAATTGATGAAGAATTAAAAACCAAAGTGTTCCCCAGAATGAGACCAGATTCTATATCACTAACAGCAAAGATGGATAAACTGATTTGTGCTTTCGGCGCACGGTATTTAAAACTCCATAGAGAAGTCCACTTCATTAATGTTGTATCGAGAAAAATGAGAGAATTGGCCCGATTGGTCATCGAGGCGAAAAAGATGGATTCTAGATACAAAGATTTATTTGAAATTCTTAGACCGGAAAATTTTGATTTAATAGTACAAGCAACAAAAAAAGTTGCTAATTATGATAATCAAACAGAATCGTATAAATCTGCAACATATGCCATGAATATAAGCACATCTTTAAAGCAATGTTGTGATATCATCATTTTGTGTGCTTTGAAAAAAAAAGACATATATGGAAATGTATCTAGCGCGAGTATAGAAGCTGACGTGAAAACGTTAATTCACTTAATGAATGAAAACTGGAGATTTGAAGTTTCGACCCAGGCCATGAACACTTTAAATATGAATAAATGGAACAAGGTAACTATCATACCCCTAGCGAGTGATTTAAAACTTCTTAAAGACTACCTAGTTGACAAAGGAAACCAAGAAACAGCAAAACTGGTAACATTATCTGCCTCAGAAAATGACTACAAAATTTTAATTGAAACGGTGTACTGCAGAGTCATTTTGCTAAACCGAAAAAGGCCCGGGGAACTACAAAGGCTTCTGCTAAAATCTTACCAATGTTATTCTACGAATAAACAAAATTACGAAGAGTTTGAAGGCGCAATTTCAGCAACTGAAAAAATTTTGTTGAAAAGATTTAAACGTCTCGTTATTCGGGGGAAACGAGGTCGTGGTGTACCTGTGTTGTTTAGTACAGATGTCCAAGAACATATATAATAATAATATCTCTACTCCTCATTCTAATTACGAGAATTAGCCCAGAAGTCGGAGACTTATGCGGGAGAGGAGGCGGCATATTATTATTATGCAGGCCACATTTGCACCCAGGGGTGACTTATGTTGGTAGGCCCTAACCACCATTCAGTGCAGGAATGAGGGAAACCTGGAAAACCTCATTAATTAGGGGGGTGGTCAAATGCCAACCGGTGTCAATCTCTCACATTGACCCAAGCCAACATTCTTCCACCCTACCATACCTGCACAGAGGGCGCCAATCCTCCGTACAAGTATAGATAATCTACGGTCACCGGCCGCGGGATTCGAAACCCGGGCAGTTCGACACATCGATTTAAGTACTGACGCCTTAAACCGTGCGGCTATCGACCGATATATAAATTTGTTAATAAAATATAGGTCCCAGTTTTTGAAAAAACCTAATCCGTATTTGTTTCCAAATATAAATTCTCTACAACCAGTTACTGGATACAAGATATTACAAAAATATGCATCGTCTTGTGGCGCAAAAAATCCGCAAGGATTAACATGCACAAAGTTACGAAAGCATTTGGCTACATTATCGCAAGTTTTCAACATGTCCGAATCAGATTTAGAACAATTAGCAACGTTCATGGGTCACACGGTAGGCATCCATCGTCAATCATACAGACTACCAGATGATGTTTATCAGACCTCAAAGATTGCGAAAATATTACTCTTGATGGAAAAGGGTGAAATTGGAAATTTTAAGGGCAAGACACTAGACGAAATTAATATTAACATGGAAGACGATATTTTTGCAGAAACAAATGAAATAGAAGATATAGAAACTAGAGAAATTGAACCAATTGAGTACGATACAACAAATAGTGCAGATCTAGATACCAGAAATTCTGAAGACATTGCTTCTAATACAGAAAAATTAAAGTGTCCGAAAAAAGGACGGATATTAGTAAAATGGACAGAAGAACAAAAGAAAGTGGTTACATCATATTTCGCAAATCATATTAAAAAGAAAAAACCACCGAAAAGGGCAGAATGTGAAGATCTAATTCAGCAACATCAAGAGTTATTAAAAACAAAAGATTGGTTGAAAATTAAGGTTTATGTTCAAAATAAATATACCGGAAAATGCAAATAAGTAGGTATACTGTAAAAGAAAAATGTTAAAACTGTAAGATATTTTCTGTTCTATCTGTTTTCTACTCCTGAATAAAAAATCTTTTTATATCAAGTCAAAGTAGTTTCATTTTAATCCTTTCGAAAAAGCTAGGGCCGATAATTATAGTCGTTACTCAAATATCGAGTTCGCTCCACCTAGTTCTAAAATACAGTGTTGTAATATTCGACAATAAACTTTTAACGAATATTCTTTAGCCAAGTGCAAGAAAAAAATTCATAGGTCCTGAGCCGCATAGTTTCCAGGCATCAGAATAACACATTTTTTATCACTATCCTTTTTTTTATCATCTAATGGCACCCACGACAGCGACTATTCTTATAAAATGACACATTTTTTTATATCTTCCACTGTTTACAAAATATCTTGCAAAGTACAACAAGAAGCACCAATAAATTCTATTTCACTTGCTGTGATTTCTTTAATGGCCAGTTCTTCAGTATCATTATCCAGTAAATTTAAAAGATAACATCCTAAAAAAAATACATTTCCTTGGAACTAATCCTGGACACTTTTAGAAATACATAAATGTACCTATCGAATACTGATGGAGAAATTAACCATTAATCTACGGTACGAAAAAGTAATATAAAACTTTCCGTTAGTAGGCAAAAAATTCAATTTTATTCATCAATTAACATTAAGGAGAATTCAACTATTTAATTGCAAAAAAAAAGATAGCGGCGATGCGTTCTATTACTCGGTCTAGCGAACGCGTGGGGAGAGCGAGGCGGAGCATGCGCTCTACGCGCCTGTGGTGCAGACGGTATCTGTTTCAAAAAGCCATATTTGGGTGAATCGTATATCCACGGAGATTTTTGGATTTTTGGCTTTCAAATATCACTAGAAATGAAAATTTTTCTATGCGCATAAAAAAAAACGTGGGCTAAATTTTTGGCGGCACAATATGTTAAAAAAATTCGAAAAATGTCATATTTTTCTTCCTATTTAATTATGTATCTTTTCAAGAGTTGATTTTAGGCGAAAATGGAAGAGGAAAAAATGTTTGCAATTAAATTTTTTACAAAACATGTCTAGTTACAAATC
>NW_019417736.1:3479-35910 GCF_000390285.2 Anoplophora glabripennis | reverse complement strand
AGCTCTTGCGCATAAACAAATTATCGGAATTTAATCGGACTTGTCTTATTTTACAGATTTTAATACCTACCTTTTTTGTATAAACCTTTTTTCTCTATGAATAACAGTTTTTTACGCGAGTCAAAAAACCACTTTTCCATAAATTTGACCATTGTTTTAACAAAGTTTCCCAACTAGTCTCGAGTTGATTTTTTGATATTTTGTTTATAACACGTTTCTGAACAATATTCCGCAAAAAAACTTCTCATAGTATTTTTTTCCCAAAAAAAAATCTATAATGACTGGCCATAGATATTATGTTTTAACTAGCGAATGATGAATACATCATATGGCAACAATGCATGAGGTTGTAATGAACCGTATATTAACATATATGAGTCCGGAATATTTGTATTTCGGTTAAAATATATACAACTGACGCGATAAAAATAGGAGTTTGTTAGGGAGGTCTCAATGTTTTGTAAATGGTAGGAAAACTGTATATTCAATTTTCATAGCACGGTCTTCCAATCGCTAGAGGGCATTAAGCATTGCATTACAATGAATATACACGAGCAAAACAAGATCTAGTACGTCTCCTTCTATGAGATGCCATAAGGTTGCGAAACGGTAAGACGCCTTAATACTTCAAGATGTAAATATATATATATATATATATATATGTTAGGAATGTAGGTATATGTATAATGTAATATAATAAAGCAGCATTTATTAAAATATGTTATATGTGCGGGAACAAAAATAATTAATTTTTTTTACTTGCCCAAAATTTGTTCAAAAATATGTAGTTATATTTAAGTGGAAGTCGTGTTTATAAACGTTATATATTATAATTATGTATTGTGCTGTAGAAAGAAATATTTGAGTTACAACTTGTGAATTTAAACTGCAATGAGGTTGAGTGTAAATTTTCGTTATTAATCAAAGTTGATGTATTACCTGCATCATCTGATGTTTGTTAATTTTGAAAAATTTCTGTAGTGAGAAAATAATTTTTTGCTTGATTGTTGACGTTACGTGATGAGTGGCATTTCCATTAGAAAATGTTGTGGATACTACATAACTGATGTCATCAAGACATTTTTACTTTCAATAATTGTGTCTAAGCAATTTACATTTTTTAAAAATAAAGTCAATAAACTCCTGTGCTGTAGGCGCGTCATTGTTTTTTGTGTGCATTTCCTATTCACATTTAGTAAAGTTATCTAATTTTGATGTTAGCAAAAATAATATTCTGTCCCAATTATCAACGAACTTATTAGTTGGCTGTTATCTATCAATAATTTCATACAAATGTACTATTAATTAGCTTACAAAATGGACTGTATTTCATTTATGGTTTTACAAAACTTGTCTGTCAATCAAAAAAATTTTTATGGCAACTATGTTTTTTTACAATTTGAGCGAACAGGCACAGTCAATGATTTGTAAGGGGGTACTAATACCTAATTCATATCATAAGTGTCTCATATCAAATTGAAATTTGTGCTGCTCGATAATAAAATTGAATGTTTTGCTTTGGCCTTATTCTAGGAATTTGAACATCTCTGCTATGTTTAGTAGGGGGAAAATGTTTAGGTACCTTTTAAAATCTAATGTGCAGCACACCCAATAAAACTGGTCATGGGCTGACTGATTAATGTAATCCCAACATTTTAGGTCGAAATTAGCTTAACCTCAACTTTTGCGTCTAGGGATTAGCATAATCTCGACTTTTGATCTTAGAACAGCTATAATCAGGACTTTTAATCTTGGGACTAGCATATTCCTGATTCTTTAAATCGCAATCAGAGTAACTGGTTTCTGTTGGTGGAGGCTATCTAAAATCTCTGTTATAAAACTGAATATTAGGGATAGATATTTTTAGAGCTTAGAACTTATTTTTAAATCTTGAATAGTTGTATGTTGGCGGCATATACCCATAAAAGTAACTTATTATTCCTATTATTATAACAAAAAACTTTAAAAACGTTGCCTATGTCTCTAATGAAAAATTAAAAAGAAAATCATGGAAAATATATTTTATTTTATTTTATTTTTTAATTATGCTAACTAAAATATTTATTTTCTATGTTAACGGATTACTAGATTGATTCTTCTACAACTCCTCCAAAATTGTTAACTGAAGCTGATTTAATTGCCTTGATGGAAAAACATGGTATTGGAACAGATGCTACTCATGCAGAACACATTGATAAAATTAAATCTAGAGATTATGTAGGTTTACATGAAAACATGTATTTTGTTCCTGGTACACTTGGCATGGGTTTAGTTGAAGGGTAAGTATTCAAATATAACTGTTTATTGATATCTGTTTTTGTCATTATAACCCTCCACAGATATAACAATATAGGATTAGAAGTATCTTTGGCAAAACCAGTTCTTCGAGCTGAATTTGAAAATGACTTAAAATTAATATGTGATGGTTTGAAAAATCCGGAAGAAGTTCGTGTGGAACAAATTACGAAATACAGAGCTGTCTTTCAAACAGTTCTTGATAAAATGCGCCTTATTGATGACAGCTTAGCAAATAGATTGGACGATAGGCCTCAAGCAGTAAATAACGATTTCGGTGGTAACCAAAATGATCACAGACCTGTTTTGAAATGTCCAAAATGTGGAAATGACATGGTTGTAAGGTAGTAATCAGTTATTTTTCTTTGTCTTTATTTTTATAATTACATTTCAGGAACAGAAAGAATGGTCTGGGAAAGTATTTAACATGTATTAATTTTCCAAATTGTAAAAATTCAGTCTGGTTTCCAATGTCTGTGGAAAATATAGAAATATTAAATGAACATTGTGGAGTTGTAAGTGTGTTTGTTTTTTTTTTTTTGCTAGAGGTAGATAATAGAACCATTTTATGCACTCTTGTTGCATAATATGGCGGAGTAAAAAGAAACACTGGTATTAGTCGTGACAGCTTGTATATTTCTGAACAAAAATGAATGACACACTATCCCAGCAAAGAATAAGTTTACTTAAGCATAAATGCTTACGTAAACTTATTCTTGATAATTCTTTCATTCTTTGATAAATCAAAGATGTTTATCTCATTAGATATAGGTACCTAGGTATCAGTGTTTATTTTATTTAATTTGTTTTATGTTTTTAATTGATCTTTATTTTAATTTCATGTACTTACCTGAAAATTATTTTATGCTCACTAGAGCTCTCCTTCATTATATATCTTCAGTTGGTCAACTGGTACTGAGGCCTTATATATTTTTATAATTCTACATACCTTTTAATGAAGTAATTGTATATCGATACTTTTACATCTTGAAAGGTTTTCCAAATTGAGGCTCGTTTTTCGACCTACCTCCTTTGAAATACTCACCTCGACCTACCTCCTTCTTTGAAATACTCGCCGCGCCCCACAGCACCAGGACACCATCAGCATAGGTGTTAGCCTTTTTATAGTTTGAATCAAATACAGGTTTCATTTTATGGGCTTGTTTGTCCATATTATTTTTAGCAATTATTTGGTCAGATCCTTTATCTTCCCCACTACTATTTGTATCTAAACCTACCTGTCTTGCTTGACAGTATTATTTATACCCCATACTATATCTGCAAGCACAAATTCCCACCCCATTTCGTCATTAATACTAGCATTAAGCAGGGCCGTATTAACCTATGGTGGGGCCTGAGGCTACAAGCTCTATGGAAGCTTTTTTACTAAAACAAAAAAAAAAAGGTCACGCAATCAGCAGAGATAGACAGGCCTAGTGGCTTTACAGATTAGTATTTAATTTTTTTTTTAACAATACGTAGTTATGTATGAATAAACGGTTTATTTGTTTATTTTAACATGTTTCCATATAAAATTAGCGTATGCATGGTAAATGGATTTAAGATTTGCGGTTTATTTTGTTTTTATACAGCATCTTTGGATTTTTTTGGTTTAATTTTGCCGTGGCCCCCCGATCTCGTGAAACCCGGAGCTATAGCCCCTGTAGTCACCCCCTAGATCCGGACCTTGGATAATAAATCTACTACCATAAGCATACGTGAAGATCTGCCCACACTCCTAACATATGGCCTTAAATGATCAATGTTCCATGACTGCCATGTATGAAAGAGTTCAGTAGGTTTATTTATGGGATGCAAAAATCGTTCTCTGTGGCCATATTGATCTCTCTTATAGGCACAATCTAGACAACATTTTACATATTTTTTTATGAATCGCGTCATTCCTCGAAACAAAAATTTACTTTTAATTAGAAAGTCACATTTTCGCAATCCAATATGGTTAATCTCATCATTTTTAATTAAATATGTACGTATTTTTCAAATCTTTATCGTTTTGTAACAAATACAATAACAGTATTTATTCCTATAGGTATAGTTTAATAACAATTCTCCATATTAATTTTTAAAACCATCTCAACCAGTCATTCGAACATTTAACTTAATTTATGGATACACACATATATTTTAGAAATCTTTTATTTTTTTTTTTAGTGGCACACAATAAGAACATTTGAGACTATATATATGACAGCTATATTAAATTTAAACATTTAAAAAATAATAATAAAAATACTGGACACAGAAATGTCTAACGTAATTAATTCCACTGTAAGGTAACAAAAATAACGACAGGCAGCACTGTCGAGCATTAATAACATATATAGTAGTAATCAAAATAATAACACACATTGTGTTTACATATTATAGACTTTAACTTGAAAACTGTAATATTATCAATTACTTATTTATACAATCTTATTGCACTTAGGGAGAGGCTAATGGTGACTGCCTTACTAGCTAATCAGTTTTACATTCTGGTCCAACTCTCGCAATCCAAAACTATAAACTATTTTGTCTATCAATACATTCATACGACGGAATAACCTTGGAAACCTCATGCCCATTCGTTGGTTAGCATAATCCCTTACACAAGTTATTGATTTTTATAAGAACTTAACTATGTCAGGACGAAATTTAAAACAAATCGTGCCTTTCATCAAAGCTCTCTTTTATCCACTATTATTGAAGTGCATATATAAATATCATGATTGCTTGTGACTGTCATCCTAAGGCCTTCTAATAAGCGTATTCATTATGGGTAATTTTTTAAATGGAAATCTATTATTAGTTTTGGCTAAATAAATCATGAAAGTGATGGCTTTAAATTAATAAATTATCTCAAACTCAAACATCCCAATATACCGGGTGGCTCATTTTAATCGACGCACCCAAATATCTCTGTCGCTAAGCCAAATAAAAAAATGCCCACACAAAAGTTATTCAGGACAAAGGGGGCCACCTAACTGCAATAATAACTTTGACCTTGGTGTCAATTTTCAAGGTTATTTGAAGGTCAGTTATTTTTTTAAATGGGAAACCCTATTTTTGACGACGGATTCGGAAAGAGCGGAAAATTGTACGTCCAGATTGGTAGTTTAACAAATTTTTAGAGTGACCTTGAAAAACAAAATCAAATCAAGGTCAAATATTGAAAATTCGTCCAAAAGCTGTTTTTTCGAATTCTTGGTGGTTTAGTAGGCTTAGGGGCCAGTGACTGACCATTTTGACCTTAATGTCAAATATGAAAGTCATTTAGAAGCAGTTTTATTAAATAAAAAATTTCACTTCTGTTCTTAATCTTACTTTTAGCGTTACCCAGAAACAACGACGTGGACGTAGTAAGTTCCGTTTCCTTTGGGGTGCTTGTCTAAGTATTGGAAAAAACAGCTTTTGGATGAATTTTCAATATTTGACCTTGATTTGACCTTTTCAAGGTCACTCTAAAAATTGTTAAACTACCATTCTGGACGTAAAATTTCCCGCTCTTTCCGAATCCGGCGTCAAAAATAGGGTTTCCCATTTAAAAAAATACCTTTGTCCTTCAAATGACCTTGAAAATTGACACCAAGGTCAAAGTTACTAATGCAGTTAGGTGACCCCCCTTTGTCCTGAAAAACTTTTGTCTGAACATTTTTTTTATTCAGCTTAGCAACAGAGATATTCGGGTGCGTCGATTGAAATGAGCCACCCGGTATATTATTTGTCCCTATATAAGCAAAGACCAATACCCGGTACAGGTGATGTTAAAAAATTATTTAATTACTAATACCAGCAGCCTTCTTATACAGGCAGCCATTTATGTTCGTAATCTAACCATAGTCAATCTGACAAGCGGCTTGGTGAAATAACCCAACAATCTCTATAAACACCAGGCGGATAAGATTAGATTTTTAAACAATATCTAAAAAATAATCTTTAAAAATTTGCATTGCAGTTGAACTGTTTCAACTTTTGTCTTTGTTTACAATATTTTATTTAACATGTTAGAACTTAAAAGTTAAAAATCAAACTGATTGACTAATTAATAAATTATATTAGTTAGATGCACCTCTTAATAATGCAACATTTAATTAGACGACCTGATTGTCTTCTAATCGACTATGTCGTTTTCCAGAGGGTTATTTTCATCATCAATAAACAAAAAATATTTTGATAGCTACTCTCAGATTTACTGTTCATCTACAAATATATTTACTTTGCATTTATTTTCCACATATTAAATTAATTCATGATAAAAAGATTTTTAAATTGTCTAAACTGTCCAAAAATAAATTAATTTCAAATCTATATTACATTTTTTTGTAATCGTGGATAGTATACTAGTCAACATGACCGACATGTTTAGTCTAAATGTTAAGGAGCCTATACTCCGCGGTCGAAATTATAGAGAGTGACTCAGACATAATATAAAAACACTGTTACCCAGTGGCGGCCCGTGGGTTTAACCACAGGGGGGGCGCGTTTTGAAGAGAGAACGTATATGAGAGGAGGTGCGGGGGGTGAGGGGGGCAGCGCCCTCTTAGCGCCGCAGCCGAAAAATTTTGAGGAATTTCAAGGTCATTGTGTTTTTCAAGTAGGTACATAGGTACACCAAAATGAATACTGTCAGTGTGTAGATACAGTACTTAGATACAATACAAGAAGTAAAATTCCAACGTGTGGGGCTGAAGTGGATGATCGTTCAACCAACCCAGCTGGGATATATGTAGATTTAGAGATGAAAAATATTTATAAAAAGATTCTTGGGAATTTTTCCAGAGGAGGCACTGCCTCATTTATTTATTATTTACTATTTTAATAACATCAATTTATATTGTTTAATGCACTCCCCTATTTTTTAAAATTAAAATCCATTCTCCTGCTTTTGTCCACACTGAACTTCTGTGTCACCTTTTCATTAAAGTCTGGAATATTCTTAACCATACAGTTCTCAATGGACAACATTCCTAACGCACTTAGACCATCTTCACACGTAGTATTTTTCAAAAAAGTTTTAATCAGATTTAGTTTTGAAAAACACCGTTCTGGTTCTGCTGTTGTCATTGGTATCGTCACTAATATTTGTAAAGCTTGAGTAATTTCCTTAAAAACTGGCCTACTTTTGCACTCTTTCTGTAGGTGAACTAAATTCAACACTGGCGTTGGACGTCCGTTATTTATCAATTCGACTTTTTCCTCTAAACTTAAATTACTAATAACAAGTTTTTTTATTTCACGAACCCTCATTTTAAACTTAAACTTATAAAATATAATGTCTTAAAAAGCGCCAAACCAAAAACAAAACACGTATAACTACACTGCAGTGATACGGGATACTGCCACATTGAGTCCCAAAATAAAGCTCACGAGCCTATCGCCGCCTACCCCTCCACGTGCCAATTTGTCCAATCATATGTAAAAATATGCTTTCACGGTGGACTACGATTTCACCGTCCGCGATGGACTGGGGATTGCGCGCGCGGTCAGACATAACTCTGGTACGTTCACGGAGTACATCCACTTTATGCAACCAACTTAACATATATGACATATTGAATGCATACTATTTAGATTTTTTATTGATTTAATAAATACATTATTTTAAGTTTACAGTTTGAAAATATCTGTGGGGGCGGAGTCCCAGAGTCCTCCTTCACGAGCCGCCACTGCTATTACCATAATGCGTATAAAATATAAAATGATTTTTATACGGTTCAATATTATTTATCTTTGTGCCGCTCGCACATCGATAGAATCTATAATCGTCTATAGATTGAGTTACACTGAACGTCGATCTATATTCTATCTGTCTTTTGCACTTGTTAGGGAATAGGGAAATGCTTTTTTAGTGGGTGTAAACGGACTTGATTTATCCATCCCGAGAAACATCATAGCATAAGCGTAGACGAGGGGTCTAATTCCATGGCTATAATAAATTTATAAATTAAAAAAACACAACTGGGACGTTTTAAAATGCTGTAATAATTAAAATGGATCAAAGTGCCGGTTATAGCAAAGCTTAAAAAAATATTAAATGTTATGTTTTATTGTCTTTTTTCAATATTTTCTATATCTTGTTGCCTTTTACGCAGACACGCCAATGGATTTTCGTTCCCGGCACGCTTCATCCCCCTTACTAGTCCATAAGCTAGCGATGAGTCACTCTCTATAATTTCGACCGCGGAGTATAGGTCATGATTTTAAATTATGTATGGCATATTAAAACTCATGTTCTTTCTTAGTGCTTGGTATTATTTGTCTAACGGAATTATAAATGAACCCTTATTATTAGCATATCTAAAAATTCATGTATGTTCAACATCACAATTTTAACCCTTTCACTGCTCCGGACGTTTTTATTCGCTAAAAATTTATAGGACTCAAATTGCTCTAAACGAATTAATTCACTTGAATAGTTAAATTGGATCAGGCTGCTCAAATTTTATTGTTTTTCTTGATGTTGTACTGTGTCAATGTGTTTATGGAGTGTTTTTTTCTTCAAGTATTTTATTATAGTCGTACTCTTAACCATAACCAAACTTTTCTTGAATGATATCCTGTTGCGAGGCTACTTTGTTTACTTGAAATTAATTTTAATGCGCCGCATGCTCAGTAATTGATATAAGGTTCATTCCAACAAGAAATTCAGAATTGGTTCAAAATCAGTAATGAATTATTGTGTACGCATGCGCTTGATAATTACTATTATGAACCAGTCCTGGAAATCATGTTGGAACAGTTTATGAACTATCACATATCTGTCCTCTGTGAAGTTAATTGAATGCCTAAGAATATCAAACTCCTCTTCTTCGCTCAACTCGGAAGCCAGAAAATGATCAACATCCTAAATCACTCATACTAAAATAGGTTATAAATACAAAAGATAGAGGTTATAAGTATAATAACTCTATGATGTTGTGTATTCAATGCGCATGCTCCAAGAAAAGTTCTTCTAGTTCCTACTGAGGACAAGGACACTAAAAAGGTCTATTTATATAGCAGTACCATTTGATCAAAATATAATAAAAAATATTCAGAAAAGTAAAAAATATTTAGAACTGGCAATAGAAATAAAAAGAATTTGAAAACAAAAATGAGTACACGTTATTCCATTTATTATTTCAACTACATCACTTCTTTTTATTATTTCTGTGGTTAGATTATATTCAAGTCCTGTAGTAACACGGCCTTATTAGGCCTAATGTGCATCCCACTGTTCAAAACTATTCAGCAAGTAGCTTCATACTTTTAATAAAGTCCAAAAGCTTCCTTACCAACACTTCTCTCAGCTCCTTGGAATCGAAAAAGTGTTTTCCCTAGAGCAGCATTCTACTACGTGCAAATCCTGAATATGCAGAGGAGTTTCATCCACCAAGTCACATCCTGAGCAGACCGCACTGTCTACAATCCTTGGCTTGAATAGACAAAGTGATAGTGTTCCGTTATAAGTCCCGTATTTTGTCCAAGCTCAGCAATTCATTCGTGTTTTCTGCAAAGAACACTCTATAAGTTCCTTCATATGGCTTTGGTACACCTGAAATGGAATTTTTGCGCAACACTATCGACAAAAATGAAGATAAAAAAATATGTTGATGACGACTTGTACCATTTACTGTCTCCTACCTATGGCATGCACCTATTTAAAATATGTCTTTTAGTTTCTAAGAAAACGTCAGTGAGGATGTTAAAACGAACACCCTGTATAGAGATTTGACTGTTAACTAATTACTGTGAATTATTACAAAAGTGTCACACTTATTTTGAGATAGGAAGTTATCTACTTTTAATGCCTTTTTCTTTTATATTTTGTAGTGAAACTAAATAATACTGAAATGCTGAATACAAGAAAAATAATATTTATCAAATAATGTTAAATGCAACCTGCAAACATTACCACCAAGTTTAAATCTTCCATTATGGATATGAATATGCTTATAATAAATAAACATATTTTACAATAATTCAGACAAAGCCTATACATAAGATGTCATAAGTTATTAAAATACAAGTTGTCTCAATATCTGTAAAAGTTATCAGGTTATGGGCCCAGACCGCCTTGAAAATTAAATGAGAAGTGAAAAGTGAAAAGTAAATGAAACAGTAAAAGTCAAATAATGTCTTTGTCATCAAGTACAATTAAGCCTCTCACAAAGGAGAATTATGATACTTGGGTAATGCAAATCGAAGCTGTAATGGTTAAAAATGGAACATGGGTGTATATGAATGGAAAAAAACCAAAGCCCGAACCAGTGGAAGGTGATAAAACGTCAACGTCAGTTCAAAATATTGAAAAGTGGGAAGATGAAGATGCTAAAGCAAAATCAGATCTAATAATTGCAATAGATCCGAGTTTATTACGAATGGTGAAAGGCTTGAAGACTTCAAAATAAATCTGGGATAAGTTAAAATCAGAATACGCTTCCACCGGACCCGTAAAAAGGGCAAGTTTATTAAAACGTGTAACTTCTTACAAGATAACTGAAAATGATGATCTTCATACACAGATGATGGAGTTTTTTGATATAATAGCCAAGCTGTCAGCTATGGGCGTCGAGATGCACAACGACTTACAATCAACATTACTTCTCAACGCATTGCCACCAAGTTTTGAAATGTTCAGATGTGCAATGGAATCTCAAAATGAATTACCCAAGCCGGATACACTTCGAGAAAAAGTTATTGAAAAATATGATGCTAGAAATCAACGAGATACGGATGATTCTGAAGCTATGTTGGTTAGACAAAATTGGAGAAATTTCAAGTCACATCAAGGAGGAGAATATCAAGGAAATGGATACCAAGGAAGTGAACATCAAGGAAGTGGACATCAAGGAGGTGGATATCAAGGAAGTGGACATCAAGGAGGTGGATATCAAAGAAGTGGATATCAAAGAGGTCCACGTAGATACAACAGTAGTTTAAACAAACCATTCAAATACAATTGTTTTATATGCCATCAAAGTGGGCATAAAGCTGTCCATTGTCCAAATAAAGTAAGTGACGATAAACAAGAATGTTCGTCAAAAGTTGAGTCCCAAGGTGAGGATGTGTTCCAAGTAACAGAGAAAATTACGGAAGAAGCTTTACATACGAAACAAACACCAAGTGATGATCGATGGTGTCTAGATAGTGGCTGCATGTTTCACATGTGTAATGATGAAACAGCATTTCTCAACATGATGTCAACAAATGGAAGTGTTTTATTAGCCAGTGATGTACAGACTGAAATTGTAGCAAAAGGAACTGCCCGAGTTATTACTACGGATGGGAAAATAAATAGGTCAGTAAAACTCAATGACACATTGTTAGTAAAAGAATTGAGAACTAATCTGTTGTCTGTTGCGAGGATCACGAAAATACCGTCAGCTTCCACAAAACTGGTGCAACTATTTTTGGGAAAGACGGTGAGGTAAAATTGTTGGCACAAAGAGTTGGTAATTTGTACTATGTTTGCGGTAGTAAAGAGCAAACAAATGTAGCAGCAAGTAATAATTCTGCAAACTTGAAGTTATGGCATTATCGTCTTGGCCATTTGAATAAAGAAGACTTGTTGGAAATTTCGAGAAAATGATTAGCCGTTGGAATCAAGATAAATGAAGAAAAGAAGTTAGAAACATGCGATGTATGCTAACAAGGAAAAATGACTGTTCTACCATTTCCCAAGAAGTCTAAAAGATATACAACAAAATTGGAATTAATACACACTGATGTTTGGGGACCGTCAAGAGTAGAGTCGTTGGGATGCGCTCGTTATTTTGTCACTTTTATTGATGATAGCACTCGATGGTGTGAAGTTCGGTTTATTAGGAATAAAAGTGACGTTTTTCAAGCTTTTAAAGAATATAAAGCACGTGTTGAAACACAAACTGGCTGTAAAATAAAATGTTTAATGTCAGATAATGGAAAAGAATATTGTAATAAGGAGTTTGATGAGTTTCTGAAGAAAAATGGTATTTGTCAACATCTAACTGTTCCTCATACACCACAACAAAACGGAGTAGCAGAACGAAAGAACAGAACATTAATTGAAATGGCACGGTGTCTTTTGATACATTCTGGATTTTGGGCTGAAGCAGTGGCTACTTCAAATTATTTGAGAAACCGATACCCAACATCTAGTTTGGATAGTCATTCTCCATTTGAAGCTTGGAACAAAGAAATACCGGATTTGAGCAACTTGAAAGTGTTTGGCGCAAAGACGTTTGTTTTAGAAAAAAGGTTAGGAAAGTCAAAGTTTGATCCACGATCACAAGAAGGAGTTCTGGTAGGTTATTCTGAAGAATTGAAAGGTTACCGAGTATGGATTCCAATCGAGAAAAAAGTTGTTATTGCTAGAGACGTACGAATCCTGGAAAATCAATTTTTAAATGAAGAAAAAGAAAATAAAACTCTTGACTGTGGTGAAGTTAAGATAGAATGTGTCCAATGTCCATATACCAATTAGTGTTCAGGAAGAAATTGAAGAAATGGAAGATGAGCAAATAAATTAACAAGAATATAAACTAGATCAACAGTTAGAGCCAATTTTGCATCGGAGGCCAGGAAGACCACGCTTGGAGAGATTAGGTACACGAGGAAAACCGCGAAAAATTTATAATACTGAGCAAACAGCAAATGTAAACGAAGATCAAGAGGAATATGAGAATTACGAAGATACTGAAACGCAAGGAGATCCTAGTGATGATGAAATATTCGTTGATGCCATAGAAAATGAAGGCGACATAATTGAAGAAGCAAATCTTGTGAATATAACGTTGAAGGAAGCAATGACTGTAGACGAAGCAGCTGAATGGATGAAAGCCATCACTGAAGAAATTCGGGGTTTGATTAAAAATAACACATGGGAAATAGTCGAAAGTCCTAAAAACAGAACTGTTGTCACATACAAAATTGTTCTTAGAAATAAACTAAAACCTGATGGAACGCTTGAACGAAGAAAAGCTCGAGTTGTAGCTCGTGGGTTTACACAGCGACAAGGAGTAGATTTCACTGACACATTTGCACCTGTAGCAAGATTAGACTCTGTTAGACTTTTGATGGCATTAGCTGCACGTGAAAAATTGCCAGTATTTCAATTAGATATTGTTGCAGCTTATTTAAACGGAAATTTAGAAGAAGAGATATTTATGGAATCTCCAGAATACATTCAAGAGGCATTACAAGAAATAATTAGAAAGTATGGTAAACATAGTAAATTAGGTAAAGAAGCTCAAGAAATGCTCCGAATGTTAACACAAGAAAATAAGGTTTGTAAGCTGAAAAAAGCATTGTATGGTTTACGACAAGCTGGTCGCCAATGGCACAAGAGATTAAGTGAAGTCTTGCAGAGGTTTGGACTCACTTCGGCTGCAAGTGATACTTGTATTTATTACAATATGAGTGAAGATCAATATACAATTTTAGTCGTCTATGTTGATGATATAGTATATATATCAAAGAATAAGCAGAAGCTAAATGACATTAAAACTGGTCTTGCGAAGGAATTTGAAGTGAAGGATCTAGGTTTAGCGCGACATTGTTTAGGAATTGAAATTAATCAAGAAAATGGTGAAATTGAATTAAGTCAACAGAGATATATAAAAGATCTCTTAAAAAAATTTCACATGGAAGAATGTAATCCAGTGAACACTCCCAGTGATTCTCAAGTGAAGCTACCTGATGGAAATCAACACCGAAGAAAGGGCAATGAAAAACCATTCAGACAGTTAATTGGATCACTCATGTATTTAGCGGTTGCTTGTCAATAGATTATCGCAATTTAATGAAAAATACGAAGATATTCATTGGTCAGCAGCGAAACGTGTATTGCGTTATCTACAAGGTACGAAAAATTATGGCTTAGTATTTAAAAAAGATTCATTTGGGATTCAAGGTTATCCTGATGCAGATCATGCAAACGATATCACTGACAGAATCTCGTATACAGGATATGTATTTCTATTAAGTGGAGCAGCAATATCATGGCGTTCGAAGAAACAGCAGTCAGTTGCAATTTCGTCTACTGAAGCCGAATATGTAGCCTTGTCAGAAACATCTCGTGAAGCTCTATATTTGCGAAATTTAATGTTGGAATTGGACTTAACTGATTTATCAAAAATAAATTTTGGAACTGACAATTGAGGAGCGAAGTATATTGCAGAAAATGCTACTTGTCATTCACGCACCAAACATATTGCCACGAGATATCATTTTGTACGTCAATTGGTGAAAAATGATTAACTAAAGTTGAGATATGTACCAACGGAGATAATGCCTGCTGATATTCTCACCAAATCTCTACCAGGACTTGCACATCATCGTCATGTACAAGCAATGGGATTAAAAATTTGTCAAAGCGCAAAATTTGAGAGGAGCATGTTAAGAGAATAAATCAAATTTGCTCTTTTATGCCATCTGTGTCACTTGACCATTACTACGTTACGCTATTATTGTTCCTTTTTTTGATGTAAATACTACTATCAATTAATAAAAACGTTAATAGGAGATTGTATTAATTTAATGAACGAATATTGTTATAATCAAAGTTTAATTCTGATAAACATGTAAAAGTTATCAATATCCCACCTACAAAATTCTACAGGTGATACTCTGAATATAAGAAAAAAGTTCATATGAACTTGATTTTTCAATTCTCATTTATTTTTATACATTTTTGAAGATAATCTTTCAAATTAGTAATAGTTATAGTAATTATAATTAGTACTATCAAAACTTTTTAAAAGACTGATGAAATACACATATCAATTACTATTTGAAAAAGTCCACAGAGTTATACATTTTTAGAACATACAGGTACAGCGCCGGACTGGGAGAAAAAAGCGGCCTGGGAATTTTTCAAATTAGCGGCCCTAAAAAATTCTAAACTGACTTGGTTTGCCATAGTAAAAAGTAAATGGGTTTTTCTAGTGTACAGTTTTGAAATAGTCGTTTTTTTGTGTCGAGTTTTCCAAAGTTGAGAAGATTGAAAATTTTTAAATGTATTATTTATTTTATCCATCAATTAGTTTATGATTTCTTTTATTTTTTTCAGTGGATAATTTTACCTTGCATTCGACTACTTTTAAGCACTTTACTCGGTAACTTTTTACTAGAGACTTTTCTAAATCCATCAAGCTTGAACCATAGAATACGATTTTGTATTCTATATTAAATAAGACATGAAAATATGAGAGCTGTAATCTAAGAACTTAATTCTAGAATAAACCACAATTATTTGTACGAAAATAAAACCAAGGAAAGCGTACTGTTAAATCATATGTATTAACCTAATAGTATGCAATTGAATTACATACATGTGAAACTTAATTTTAATCATTTCAGCAATTTCGATTAAAATACATCTGACAAATCTGAAAATAATATTATAGTAAAAGCTTATTTCTAAAACTTGGATGTTTTGAAGTTAGTAAGTCAATTATTGCGTCAATTGTGATCTTGTTTAAAATATCTTTTTCAGAGTTCATCTTCTAATTTTTCTTGTCTGATGGAATTTCGCAACCGATTTTTGATAAATTTTAAAATACTACACAATTGCTCACAAGCCATCTGCGTAAAGGAAAGAGTTAGGAGATATTTGTATGTTAAATTAAGCGTTGGATAAGTGCCCGTCAGAAGATTATACTTGTTTAAAATTCTATAGCAGCACACAGCACAGTCTTTGCAAGATTTTTTTTATTTTTCTTTACGTTGATTGTCTTTAACATTCGGTTTTACTATAGTATTGATACTATAGATTTTTACTATATATTACTCGCTTCTCCCTGCCTATTAGAGTTTAACTCACGCCTGTTTGCGGTTTTGCAAATAATGAACTTCCTTTATCCCAAAAGCATTAATGGTTTAACTTGCATGTCTGTTAAATAAATTGTCCCAAAAAAAACATAAAGTTTAAAAAGGGACTAAATTTTTGATTTTTTTTTTCTGCTTTCCATTCTAAAAAAGTTTCAAATTTTTGAAATATATCTAATTAAATGTTGGGCCAAGCGGCCCTTTCGGGCCGCGTCCCATTGAGAGTTTTCCCTTTTTTCCCTATGGACAGTCCGGCGCTGTACAGGTAAGTCCTCTGAATTGATTTGTTGCGACATTGACTTCAATTTTGACAACTATGAACAGTTTGTTTTATCCTTCAAATTTTTATCACACAATATTCTTGTTTTATATAGTTTTCATCAAAAAGTCACTTAAGCATTCCACATTCTTTATCTGGTTTATTAGCTAGTTTTGAGCAAAACTAATATGGTTTCAAATCGATGATCTGACCGGCCAGTGACCATTGGTCTATCAAGAAACATGGAAAACAAACGAAAATTACAAAAAATAATAAAACATCGCAAATTTATCTCAAAAAGAAAACGTTTGCAGTTCTTCATTTATATAAACTTTTTGTTGATCTTTCATTATTTTTTTTCTCACTTTTGGCCAGATATTTATCTGCATAATTTTACCGATGGAATATTGCAACACCCTGTATATATGTAGTGAATAGAAGCTAATACTAATTATTTTTTTAGTGTGGTCCAAATGTTAAACAGTTGAAGTTAAAATTTAAACAGAATCCATTTCCCGGAGAACCAAACCCTAATGTTTTATGCATAGGCGGTTGTGATTTGAACGTTCTAGAAACATTAAATATAAATCCTTCATCAGTGAGACGAAGTACGTGTGCTATATTAGTCAGATTAACATCAAATTATTATCTTTTTTTTTTCATAACTTTTAGCAACTACTTTAAATGATGGAATCAATGAAAATGCTTCGAGTCGGAATAATTTAAGAAACTATGCAAATGCACACAGAAATAATGAACAGAATAATGGAGTCAGTAGATTTAACAATATAGATAATTCTATAACACATACTCATCATAATTTTTCTAATAGAGATAAACATCAAAATAGAAATAATACAGAGGTACCTGGAAATTATTTGAACATTAAAACCAATAAAACTCCTGTAAATCTCATGCCAGGGCCTTCAAGAACAAATGCAAACAATAGCATAGTAGGTTCCACTGGTCAAGAGGATGACATCGTTTGTTCATGTAATAATAAAGCCTTGTTGCTTACTGTACGTAAAGATGGATCCAATAAAGGTAACTTGATTATTGTAGTTAATGTAAGTTAATCATCGTTTGATTACAGGAAGACAGTTTTATAAATGTGCCAGTGATACTTGTAAATTTTTCTTGTGGGCTGTTGATGATGGAACAAGTAGTAATGTTCGCCACGATGATCAGCAGACTAATAGAATTCATTGTAACTGCCACCAACCAGCAGTGTTGAGAACTGTGTCAAAAGCTGGTCCTAATACAGGTCGACAGTTTTATAGCTGCCCAAAACCATTAGGTGACTCGTGCAATTTTTTTAAATGGGCAGATGAGGTAAGACATTCTTAGTTGAGCAAACTTAAACTGATAAATAAAGAATAATAAGTACAGGGATATATATACACAAAACATTAAAAGTATAAAGATACATATTTTTGTCTATTTTTGCAATTCTCTCTTTATAATTACAGTAAAAGATTAGGGAGTGGAATGATCAGAAGCACTCCGATTATTTCTAATTTCTATTTCTCTTTCTGCAAATATTCATTTTTTAAATTTGACACCATTTGTCTAAGGCAAGTCATACACACATTTGTAGTGATTCTGGGTATTAGGTTAGGTACCAAAATCACTGACACGAAATCTATAAGATTAAATCTATTTACCCAATCATGAGTATTTAACCAATACAAAAATTTAATGTAATAATAAAATCTTTGGAACACTTGGGTTTTTTTCCTGTAGCAAGGCAATATTTAGTCACACCACCAACCAGTGTTCCTAACGAGCATATGTTTAGTGGTGCTGGGCTTCTTTATACACAGCATCGAAACAGTTTTGATGGAGAAAAAGTTTCGAAGCTTTCATTTTTGAAGTTTAATATTCCTATATTCCAGTTTGATTATTAACATGTTTTTGAAAATTTAAAAATAAGTAAAAGAAAAGAATAAACTTCTTTTAAACTTTAAAAATTATTTTTTCGTTTTTTGAAAAAAAATTCATTATAACTTTAAAAAAGTAAAAATAATGTCAAAGTATTGGCATAAAAGTTTAAGAGAAAAATAACGTTTTTATTTGTTTAAATTGATATTTTTTAGTTTCTCAAAAGAAGTTGATTATTTAAAACATTAAAATTCAAAATAATGTGTAATGACTGACGAATGTTTAAGAAAACGCTGAGTTGCACAGTAAAATCTAAAGAGAACTTTTTTCTTCCAAATTGAATGAAGAATCCAAAACTGATTTTTATTTTATGTAAAAGCTGTTCAAATCATTCATTAAAAAATTAAGGTAAGACTGGCCATCTGGTCTATTTGGTAGCCTAAAAGGACCAATGAGCGTGTCGCCAATAATGCCAGCATGAATGTTAATTGAAAACTTATGCTGAAAATTTGTTATTCGAATGACGTGAGGATTTTTGTTGCTCCATAAATCATTATTGTCTCGTAAACGATGCTTCATCAGTGAATAAGATATTTGCTGCCAAGCAGCCATCGTGATCACTCTAGTCTTGGTGGGTAATCTTGAGGTAGTAAATGTTGAACACATTGAAAGTGATAAGAGTGCAATTGTTGTTCGCGAAGTGTTCTCCAACCATATGACTGTGATATGTTTAAATTTCTAGAAATTTGTCGGGTACTTAACATATTATTATTTTCTATTGCTGTCAGGACCATTTCCTCAGATTCCAGAGTTCTAGCATAATGCCGTCGTACAGTGCGACAGAATCCCAAAAAGCTGGCCAAATACCAAGGTTTTATTTCGGGTTTTTGTTGTTGAGGAATGTGAAGTAGGGATATCGAGGGTCCCCAAACAGCCATTCTTTAGGCGCAGGTATATTTCTTGTCCCTGCAGGATCAGTTCGAATGTGACTGTTACACGAGTCTCATGGAACTACCGTCATAACTTTATCGCTCGTCCTCGCTCGTTCTTTGGAATATATTTTATTGAATTACTTATATCTTAACAAAAAAAATGCGTGGTCGATGAACTTGCGCATTTTTGCGCGAACGGAGATATGATTTTTTTTCTGAAGCCGTGCAAATTTCGGTATAAGGGGGTTTTCGGGGTCGCTCACATTATTATATATATTATTTCTTAACTTCTTTCGTTATTAGTTATTTAAAAGGATAAATAAACATATCTCTTCAATAAATTATTGTGTATACATTGAATAAAAAATAAAACATAGTAAAATATGTCACAATATAGTAGTGTCACCGAGAGTGTCACAGTATAGTGAGATCTTTTGTTTTCGCTCGCTGTTGATTCTATTCATGGATTAGTTTTGGCTCCTAGAGGGATGTTATCCCATATTATTCATTGGATTTCAAGAACTGCAAACATTATAGAAGCACAGCAATTGACAGGGAAAGAGATATTCCGCATAATTAAGAATACTCTTGCTTCCCAAATTGTGGACGATGCAGCTCTCATTCTTGAAGCGCACGTGTCATGCCAATTGGGTGATAGTGAATGTGACTAGATTAATCCAATGTAGATGTAGTGTACAAATGAAAAAAAAAAATTTTCTTATCTAATTTTTTTGTTCAATTCATTTGTACCTAGTTCCCCGCCGGAATCTTTCTGATTCTTATACATTGCCGATGCAATTACGATTAAAATATTTTGTTTATTTAAAAACAAACATCTTGTTCATAATTAGCGCAATGTAAAACCCCCAGATAGAAAATTTCACCGTAAAATAAGAATTTTATAATATACTCAGTCGCCATATTGGATCCGCCATTTTTTTGCCAAAATTGATATTGGATTTGTTATCAGCGACCCCGAAAACCCCCGAGTAGAAAATTTCAAAGCCGTTAGACAATGTTTTGGCCAGCTTTTTGGGATTCTGTCCCACTGTGCGTCGTCCGGAATTAATTTTTGTTGCTTTTAATTTATCCGTTTCTCTTAATCTTCTATCGATATTATCAAACATTTGCCGATTTGGTGTTTTTCGTGCAGGAAACATTTCTTTGTACCGCCTAACTGCACATAGGCAGAATTGAAGGGGGGCAAGGGGGGGCACCCCCAATATTATTGCAATTAAACTCAGAGTTAAACTTCAAGGGAGTGCAATTTTAATAGGGTTGCCAGATCTCCTTTTTTTTTTTTCATACACGTCAATTATTTTCTCCAAGTGTGGTAAATATTTCTTGATTACGTCTTATTTTTTAAGGCATCAATTATACAAACAGGACATATCTCCGGATCTGTCATGAATAGATAGAGCACTTTACACGAAAATAGTGCCCGTTTGACAAAATTTGCAGTGGCGTAGAAAATATTTTCAAAAAAGGGTCACGTTGACGCTGCTCATAAAATTTTTAGCAGTACATCAAACATTGGTCTTAAGGTGCTAACTACGCATAGCAAATTTGAAATAGAAATGTTCAGGCATTTTGGAATTATTGCAGACAATGTTTAATTTTACAGAAACTGACGGCAAAAAATATTTAGTGATAAAATTTGGGGGATGACATTTTTTTAGTAGGGACTATTTTTTCATGTGTAACTTATTCCAAAATACACTCCCGTGGCGTAGTTATTGGGGGGGGGGGGGCTTTTTTGAAAAAAATTTCTATGCCACTGGCTTTTAAAATAATTTTAAATGTTTTTAAAATGTACAATCAATTTGTGGCGATAAAGTATTCTTGTAAAGTATTGGTAAAATTTGCTGGTCTTTAGATAATTGGAAAATCAAATAAGAAGATACTACGTTGATATTTATCGTTTTCTACTGATTGCTAAATGTGTAAGAATAAATTCAATACCTAATATTTTTCAGAGATTTCAAAACACTATACGCCACTGTTTTGTGTGTTGCAAAAAGTTTGTGAAAACGGTGAGACTTAGACCCTTGCGTTATAAGTCAATTCTAAATTATTTATTGAGTTCTATTTGTGGTTAAAGTGTGATTCACCCAAACTGAAACACCGTGTATAATTTTTTTCTGATATTCATAGCAAAATATTTGAATATATATGCGAATATTACCAAATTGAGCTATCTCTAATGTGTGAGTTAAATTGATAATTACATTTGGTTACATTAATTAAAATTTGATATAATTTAAATATTTATGCAGTATATAATTTATAAACTTCCAAGAAAATAATCTTTTATTATAAAATAATAAGAATATTTTCTTTCTATGAACTTCCCAAGAACTTAAAGCTTCTTGTAATACATCTGTTGTTTTTTAAATATTTAACTAAATAAATACCGTTTGATATTTTTTTAATCAAATTTAGTACAGAGCTTTCATAAATGATTACAAGCCACATGATCAGTAATTTTGTTTGGAACAGTGATTTTATTTCCTTCATGTTGCCAATTAAATTTCGGTAAAGTTAAAAATTATTAAAACAAGATCAAGATTGCATTAAAACACAACTTTCTGTTTTACCGGCAGGTGTTCGGTGTAATGATTCAACCAATCAGCAATCGTCGCATTATCTTGAGCGTAGATGCTAAGATTTAAAAGCGGATTCTCACTTATGGGTTTTCACCCCGGGTTTTAACCCTGCATCAAAACCCCAGGACTTTTCAGTACACACTTGCGTGTTATGAGCCTTGTAAAAAACCCTGAGTGTTCACCTTTGAAATTTGAACATGTTTCTATTTTTCTGTTGCGGGTGACAAGTTTTTTGTGAAAATTCACTAGATTTGTGAGTTGATAACGTGCTTTTGACAAATACTAGGGATTTTTTCGTTTTGTTAGCGTTACTTACGACAGTTTTTATGTTTATGTGTTTATAATCTAGGGTTATGGTTATTTATTGTTATTTATAGGGTGATAGTTGTAGAATAAAAATTTAAATTTCATGGCTTACGAGTGGGAACTATCGAATGTGGTAATGGAAAAAACAATAAAAATGAGTGAAACCTGTGAAACTGCAGCAAAAGGAAGATTTATTTGAGGGAAGGAGGCTGTTATGGCTTTAATAAAGTTGTAACAAAATCAACCTATTTTATACAATCTAAAACACGTTCAGTATAAAAATAAAGTAAAAAGAGAGGTTGCAATAAGGTCAATTAAAGATGAGTTATTAAAGTTGCCTTCGTTGAGGCATTATTACACTTGCTGCCCCACAGATTATTGCAGCTAGCAATATTGTTTCTCCTGGTTCCATAACAAGCTTTTTAATATTGTTATATTTATGTTTTATTTAACAAACGAACAATTAAACTAAATTTTCCCACCCAGCATCGGCAACTGTCAATGCCTACCATCATAGAACATAAAAACAACTAGATTTGACTCGACTATACCAACCCTGGAATAAACTAATAAATGTGCATGCATAAAGGATTTCACCCTTGACCTTGAAAAGACTTGCAAACAGCTGATGGGTTCACTTAAAACCCCGGAGTCAAAACCCCGCTAAAAACTCCTAAGTGAGAATCAGCCGTAAGAATTTTTAGTTGACAGTACGAGCCCTGCAGTGTTGGTTGCCTAAGATTTGCGGTCATGTGGCTTGTAATAATTTATGAAGGTTCTGTACAGAAGCATTTTGAGGGGTTAAGTTTAATGTTTGACAAATTTTTAATAAAAAAAACCGCTAATATGGTTTCTTAAATTTTGGGAATATTAAAATGTTTATGAAAACTGCATTTGTACCCAAGCAATGTCAAAATTTTTACAGTATCTTCGATTTATTTGTACTTTTGTACAACAGTGCACATCGAGTATATCTTTGTCCTATACTATCAATTCAAATAGCAAAGGGTAGAAACATCTCCGAAAGATTGCAAATAAGTTGAAAAAATACTATTGGAAGTGCAAAATTGCATATGCTTTTTACTAAAAAACTATTTTAAATATCTCAAAAAATTTATATTCTATAGGTTTGTGTACACCTCAAGATAAATACATTTAAAAAAATATATAAATAATTTTCGACAATTAGTTGGCAATTTGAAATTAAAAGAAAAATTTAGATTAATTTCATTTAAATTAACGCTTTTAATTATAGTTATATGAATAACTCATAATAAGAAATAAATTTATTATGTATTTTAATCAATCGTATTAGACCAATGAAAATACTGGAGGTGAAGGAGATGATGACTGGGGAGGAGGTGGTAACATTACAAGAAGAAATTGGAATGGAAATAATTCAAATTGGAGAGGCAAATCTAATAAAGGAAAACAAAAACCTGCTTCCAATAAAGTGACTCCTTACACTGGTCAAACAAGGGCAAAAAGAAAATGTGGAATATGTGGACAGGAAGGTAACTGCTTACGAAGTATTTTGTTTTGTAATGCATCAGCTTACTATACGTTTCAAATGTATTGGCTCCTGATCTTGAACGCACATTACAAAAAATTGGCTGGCGAAATTGGGGTGAATTGTGAAAAATATAGGCGATATAGGTAGTTAATGCCCTGTAAATATTTTCACTTGCAAAAAAATTTAAGTTATACATTAGTATATACAAAAATGTAAATTTTTTTAAAGCTGTCTAGCAATAGTGGCTTTTCAGAGGAGGCAGGGAGGGCTCCTCAGAATATTTTAAGTAAATACAAGCTGTTACAAATTCGCTTCTCACTACAGGGATCTCGGAAACGCTAAGAAGTACGATGTAGCTTAAATGGGGGCAAAGTTGCGTAATCAGGGATCTAAAAAATCAAGGCTAACAAGATTAGTTAAAAAAAAAACGAAATTTTAGAAATCCGTTGTTAATTTCAACTTAGTTTGAGGTAATATTGAAAAAAGAAGAACACCTCATTGCCACTTTTTGCCCTCTATCGAATGGCATAATCAATTTTTATATGTAACGTTTCGTCTCTCCAGGACCATCATCAACTTAATTTTTTTAAATACGACCCTAGAAATTTTATTACATTTTTTGCAAGCCCTCATGACCCCCCAATACTATACAGCCCGAACCAGATTCAGACGTTTTGTCTCGAAAAATTCATCTTCTGTGTATTTGTTCCAAATTTATCTAAATTTTTTATTTAGATTTCTTTGTTTATTGAATTATCGTACACTGTAAGTGTTGTTAGACCCTGTGAAATCCATCTAGTTATTTAAACTATTACCACCAGGCCTTACAATAAAACATTTATTATTATTAACTATTACCATCACTTGTCATACATAACTCAATAAGTTGTTGTGTCAAAATTAAAACATTATTACAATTTTAACTTCATTATGACAAATTAATTCTTAAAAATGCATATGAACAATCAAAACGCCAACTGAATATTATTCTTTAAAGAATTTCAGTAAATGTTCAAAAACATTTTCGTTTTGGCAAAGGTTGAAAATGAAGATCAGCGTAATATTATCGGAATTTATTATAGGTATCTGTAACCGCAACTGTGAAAGGGCATGTCAGATGTATTTGTATGAGTATACTAAAAAAAAATAGATCTGAATTTGTTTGAATTTTGATCACTCCAGAAGCCTAGAAATAAGTATGGACACGGGAATAAAATTCTAATAATGTTTTATTTTAATGCGTGGTGGTAATAGTTTAAATAACTAGATGGATTTCACAGGGACTAACGACACTTACAGTGTAGGATAATTCAATAAACAAAGAAATTTAAATAAAAAATTTAGATAAATTTGGAACGAATACACTGAAGATGAATTTTTCGACAAAACGTCTGAATCTGGTTCGGGCTGAGGCAGTACAGTATTGGGGGTCATGAAGGCTTGCAAAAAATGTAATAAAATTTCCAAGGTCGTATTAAAAAAAATGAAGTTGATGATGGTTCTGGAGAGATGAAACTTTACATATAAAAATTGATTATGACATTCGATAGAGGGCAAAAAGTGGCCATGAGAAAGTGTTCTTCTTTTTTCAATATTACCTCAAACAAGGCTGAAATGAAACAAAAACGGATTTCCAAAATTTCGCTTTTTTTCAAGTATTTCGAAAACTAATCATGTTAGCCTTGCTTTTTAAAAGGCATAATGTTGGTCCCCTAATTACGCAAATTTCCCCCATTTAAGCTAGTTTGTATCTCTTAACGTTTTCGAGATCCCTGTAGTGACAAGCGAATTTGTAACAGCTAGTATATATTTTTTTGCAACTGGTAATATGCAGAGAGTTTCTGAAATAAGTGCATTCCTTGAAATGAGTGATAGAGGCCATGTAAATAAGCAACTGATATTCCAAAACATTATGTTTTAAATTGCCAAAAAAATTTTCAGATAAAGATTTAAACAAATTTAAAGCCGTCCCTGGTGCGGCAGCCAGTTGTACCTTTGATAGCGAAGTTACGCGTGCCGCGCTGATGGCGGTTTTGACGGTTTAAATTTTGTGTTTGATGCTGAAATTTATTCAAATCTCGTTTAAAAGTAACACAAAAATTAAACGAATTACTTACCGATAGACGATATGCACTACAAAAATGGTTCAAAGTTGTTTCCATGTGCTAACAAACATGCTTCCAAACGACGGTCAAAATTCTATCACCAAAAACACCACACCACACATTTACTAAAAACTGATCTCTCTGGAACAGGAGGAGCTGCATCACACCAATAGTGAATATTGTGAAAATTTAGTATGCTGTTCTAGTAAAACGACATTCATTCGTAAAAAGCACCTTGCTTGTAAAATCCAGATCTTGTGCTATTTGATGTCGAATTCCAGGCAAAATTCCACACGGGGCTAAAAATCGATATTTAATACCTGAACTCTTTGTACAGGGTGGGCAAATAAGCGAGGTAAGCGGCTGTATCTCAGAAACTAGTGATCGTAGAGAGCTACGGTAAAAAATTTTATAGGTAAAGTGGGCAAGGGAAAATGCTGGAAATTATTTTCAAGTTTCCAAGATGGCCGCCAGTGGGCGTTTCCACCATCTTGAATTACATAAAGTTACGTTTCTCGCGATTTTCCCCAATGAATGTAACAAAAAAGTATTTGCGTTTTAATGTTAACTTAAAGTCGAACATTTTTTGTAAAAACAATTTTTCTCTATCTTTCGAAATAAAGTGGTGGGGGGTATTTGAATGTTGTTTTAAATAAATGCCTGTAACTTCGAAACGGCTTAATGGATTTGGATAAATTTGGTATCATTGAAAAGAGCATTTCTTGGGCTTTTAGGTTTCTCGTAATCATGACAGTTGCGACCTACACGGCCGCCGATAGAGGGCGTTATTCGATATTATAACCAAAATATTGGATTTTCTCAAAAAATTTAAATGCGATGATATGACTTTTTTTAGACTAGAAAATAGACAAATGACCAACCAATAAGCCTGCGCAAACCGCATCTTAATATCTTTTTCCTAACTCAAATTATTTAAAAAAATACTAAACCAGGAAAATTCATATATCCCCATTTAAAAATGCATCGGTTGCTTTCGATAAGAAGGCAAGTAGTAGGCCATGGACACGACAATCGCCTAACAAAAATATTGCCAAGTAACGTCAAACTTTTGTCACACGCAGCCTAATATTGTTGATTGCGTATAATTTGAGTACTTTTTAATCAAAATGCCTCTCACAAATAATGAAGCCGTTGACATGATTGCGATTTATTTCGAGTGTTTTCAAAATGCAGCTATAGCTGCAAGACAGTACGCGGCACGGTATCCAGATCGCCGTCATTACGGGAGAAGAATGTTTCCGCGCTTGGTACAGCGATTACGCGATACTGGAAGTTTTCGTCGTCCTAAACGTCGCAGGCGTCGCAATGGAAGGACCGAAGAAAACATTATCAATGTCTTGGCTTACATAGAATTTGATAGACATGTAGGAACTAGAACATTGTCTCTAGACTTGGGAATAGCACGAACAACTGTTAGAAATATTTTGAAAGATTATAGGTAAATAATTTTATCTTATTCCAAGTATCTTAGCACATACTCTCAAATACACAATTCAGTGTTATTCTGATTATATTATTTTTACGCATATGTTGTTTTTTACTTTTAGATTACATCCTTACCACATAGTTTTGCACCAGGCGCTAAATGAACAAGATTTCGATAATAGATTAAATTATTGTCAATGGATGCTAGGCATGCTTGAGGAAAACAGAAATTTCTTAACGGAAATTCTCTGGACCGACGAGGCTACCTTTAGTAGTGATGGTAGAGTAAACCGTCATAATATGCATTATTGGTCCGCTGAAAATCCGCATTGGTTAAGAGAAGTGCAGCACCAGGGACGCTGGAGCCTAAATGTGTGGTGCGGTATCATTGGGGACAGAATTATTGGACCTTATTTTTTTGATCAAGCTTTAACTGGTAACCGCTTCTTAGAGTTTTTGATCAACGACTTGCCAATTTTGTTGGAAGATGTGCCACTCGAAACTAGGAGAACTATGTTTCTGCAATTAGATGGTTGTCCGGCACATTATTCAATTAATGTCCGAAACCATATTAACGGGACCTTTCGAGAACGCTGGATAGGAAGGGGAAGCCTATTTCCTTGGCCGGCAAGATCTCCGGACTTGACATGTCTTGATTTTTACTTGTGGGGACGCTTAAAAGACATTGTTTTTCAAACTCCACCAACAACACGAATGGATATGGAAAACAGAATTCGAAACTCAATTCGTCAACTATCAGCGGTAGAAATCGAGGCTGCGGTTCTGTCGACTCAAGAAAGACTGGAACAATGTGTGGAATATGACGGAAGGCAATTTGAACACAGAAGGCATTAATCTTTTTTCAAAATCGGTCCTTTTCAGGACCACAACTTTATTTAAAAGGAAAATCGCTTATAAATACGAAAACGTGCGACTTAAAATCACAGCACTAAATAAACTGACATTTCTTGTGAATATTTTAGAGAGGAGTTTGTCTTTTATTTCCATGGCCTACTACTTGCCTTCTTATCGAAAGCAACCGATGCATTTTTAAATGGGGATATATGAATTTTCCTGGTTTAGTATTTTTTTTAATAATTTGAGTTAGGAAAAAGATATTAAGATGCGGTTTGCGCAGGCTTATTGGTTGGTCATTTGTCTATTTTCTAGTCTAAAAAAAGTCATATCATCGCATTTAAATTTTTTGAGAAAATCCAATATTTTGGTTATAATATCGAATAACGCCCTCTATCGGCGGCCGTGTAGGTCGCAACTGTCATGATTACGAGAAACCTAAAAGCCCAAGAAATGCTCTTTTCAATGATACCAAATTTATCCAAATCCATTAAGCCGTTTCGAAGTTACAGGCATTTATTTAAAACAACATTCAAATACCCCCCACCACTTTATTTCGAAAGATAGAGAAAAATTGTTTTTACAAAAAATATTCGACTTTAAGTTAACATTAAAACGCAAATACTTTTTTGTTACATTCATTGGGGAAAATCGCGAGAAACGTAACTTTATGTAATTCAAGATGGTGGAAACGCCCACTGGCGGCCATCTTGGAAACTTGAAAATAATTTCCAGCATTTTCCCTTGCCCACTTTACCTATAAAATTTTTTACCGTAGCTCTCTACGATCATTAGTTTCTGAGATACAGCCGCTTACCTCGCTTATTTGCCCACCCTGTACATATTGAGGTGTAATAATTGTTTCCGTAGTCCACGCCACACAGTCCTGTTAGATACACCCATTTCTCGGCCAATATCACGAGTACTGCGCCTCGGATCTTCTTCAACGAGGTTTATGATGTTTTCTTCGCTGTTGAAAACATGTTGCGTCCTTCATATGTCAGGTGGACATTCCCGGTATCCCGTAACTTTTGAACTGTCTTTTGCATTGTTCTACTGTTAGATTATCGTCTGTTATGGTAATACTAATGACAAGTCTCACTCTCTGTACATTAACACCATATCTGCTAGTTCTTGATCAGAAAACAGTTTATACCCTGGCTAATACTACAACACACAACTAAAGAACACAAGACATACTGACTATAGACCTACCATCAGATTTGCTTGATTGTGGAAGTCACTGGAACGTTAGCCAATTAGTGCTTCACGCATGTAGTGAGTCCGAAGCATTTTGGCTGTGCACGTGTACAAGATGCACAGGGTCGGCTTACATTAAATGATGAATTTTCTTAATTAATTTTCTCAAAAATAGAAGCATTTAGACCATCACTTGCTTAATAAAAGTTGCTCATTTTTGTGCCCTCTATCGCCCTTTTCAAGGAACGTACTTATTTCAGAAACACCCTGTATAATTAAGAATTATTCATTTTTATATCGGAAATACAATATAGACTACTTTTCTATAACAAGTCAATATTGCACCTATTAATAAACCACTAAAAATACATCAGAGGCTTTGCTCCTCTATAAATACCAAATACATACATAAGGGCCACATATTTTCATTTCACTATAGCTTTTCCACCATAGATTCATAAGTCTTTCTAATTGAACAGTGGAAGCTAGCCTCCACTACTACCACTGCTCTACTGCTATTCATAAGCATTCGCATCAGGATTGGATTTTGCTTAGATTTAAACTACAGAATGCCACTGTTTAGCTAATATAAATTAGGCTTTTATCAATTAAATTTCTATTCTTGTTTTGTAATACATAATAGAATATTGGAATACCTTTTAATATTCCACAAGCAGAAGCAGATACACTGATGAAAATCGGTACCACAGTAATAAACTGCATTTTATTTGTTACCAACTTCGTTAATTATTATCAGTTGTATTTTATTTACCTGAAACCTCAGTTAATCTGATTTATTCTGAATATTGATTAATTAATTAAGTGAGATTAATTGAGAGCTCAGGTAAATTTCACACGGTTATTATTTATTCTCCTTTAATTTTATATTCGTATTCTAATGCTGATTGTAAAACTAAATGATTAGGAGTTAGTACCATTAATTTATGTTTAACTTCCTCATACAAACCTCACGCTGCTACTATTTTCTAGTTACTGTAATATACAGGGTGGTCCCGAGGTAATGGGCAAAAATTTATGGGTAGATTACCGATGCCAAAATATTGCGATTTAGCCTTACTTACCTTAGTCCAAAAGTTGATAGTTAAAGAGATACAGACTGTTAAATGTAAAATATTATTTTAGTTTACCTATTACATTACTATTATTATTTCTTAATAAATGCAAATATCTACACAAAGTTTTGGAGTTTGGGGTTCTTTGGGTAGAGGAATTGAAATTTGTTCACATTTTGGTTATAGTTCATAGAGGGCGCCAGCTGCCGTAGCTTGAATGTGTTGAAAACAACATAATTTTTTGTACTTTAAGATATCTCATCTTTGGTATCAAATTCTTATTTTCCAACTTTTTTACACAAAAATGGTAGACTTTTACCGTACCGTTTCCGAGACATTTGGCTCTGAAACTTCCAATGTTAATAGTTGAAATAATTAAAATAATTTAGAAATGTCAAAAACAAGGGTTTATTTATAATTAAAAATTGTAGTGAACAGTAAAATAGTAAACATTAGTAAAACATATAGTCCAGTCATTATAGACATGAAACAGCCTGTTTCGGGAAAAAAAAAACTATTAGAAGTTTTTCTGCGAAATATTGTTCGGAAACGTGTTATAAACAAAATATCAAAAAATCAACTCGAGACTAGTTGGGAAACTTTATTTAAAAAATGGTCAAAGTTATGGAAAAGTGGTTTTTTGACTGGCATAAAAAAATTGTTATTCATAGCGAAAAAAGGTTTATACAAAAAAGGTAAGTATGAAGTAAACCTGTAAAATGAAACAAGTCCGATTAAATTCCGATAATTGCCGTTTTTTTTCAATTACTAATAATTAATGCAATTTTCATCGCAGGCACTTGTAATTCAGGAATTTTGAAGCTCTTTGCACCCTTAATAAGTGGTAAAAATTTCAGTCCGAAAGCTTCATTAGTTTGGCGTTGGCCGAATTTGTTATCTAAGAAGATGCTGTTTTTAATTCATTTTTCTCAAGCTCAGGCTTTGTAGAGTTTCGATCATTAGTTGCTTTTGTACCTAAATAGTTGTATTGACATATGCATTTACTGATAATTTAATTTTTCATATTTAATTTTTCAAATTTAGCGAACGAGTGGACGCATGCGCGCTGCGCGCCTGGTGCGCGCAGAAAACTGATCGAGCGACTTCAAATCGATAGTGCTGGAAAAATTAGCCATATATAATTAGCCTTGGTTAATAATGAACGTATCGCGATGATTATTTTTTTAATTTGGGGTTGCGCGAAAATTCATGAGCATTGAAGCTATTGTATTAACGAAATTAACATTATTTCAAATGTAGTTTTTTTCAAAAATGATATTAAAAATTATGCTCTTATACACAGGCTCTTATGGGAGTTGGAGAAAAAATTTTAATCAAACGTGGATATTGCTCTTAAAAATGGTTAGGATCGGGAAAATAAAATTGTAATTAAAGATTTAAATATTACTAAACATTTTAAAACAATAAAAATATGCACTTACAATGTAATTATTGAGATAAGGAATGAATATATAACGTTTTGACAAATTTGAACAAACATCTGATCCAATGAAAGGAAATATGGCAACATTGTACGCTGTATTTAACGCTTCGACTGACACGCTATATTTGAATAGCTCGATTATAGACTGTAAAATTATTCCAGTCGAAAACATATGTAGTAATAATTAATATTGAATAAATTTTTCGTGATCTAATGCAATATAATAGCAATTTGAAACAAAAATTGAAAGGATCTCTTTGCAAAACGAACAGTACATATGTTCTGTCATAATCTTCAATTTGACAAGGCGACGTCTCACTATCATACACTGAACTTCTTGATAGTTATCATATGGACTTTTTTTTCATCAATCCACATTCTGTTTCATACGCATTTTATATTACTTTTCCTTTGTACCTTGGATGGTCATTCATGTTTACAGAATACGCGCAAAGTTGACAGTAATAACAGTTGACTCAACCACGCCATGGCAATGTTGCCAGATTTCATCCATAATTTTACAAGCTCGATGAATAAATAGACACTTTTATTCAAATACAAATTTGATTGCCGTGCATTAAACGCGAAAAATGTATGCAAGCTAATATGTGTTGTATAAATTTCATTAGTATAATAATAATAATAATAATAATAATGATAATGATAATGATAATGATAATGATAATGATAATGATAATGATAATGATAATGATAATGATAATGATAAT
>NW_019417736.1:1159-3186 GCF_000390285.2 Anoplophora glabripennis | reverse complement strand
GGTGAATGAATAAATAATAATAATAATAATAATATAATAATAATATCTCTACTCCTCATTCTAACTACGAGAATTAGCCCATAAGTCGGAGACTTGTGCGGGAGAGGAGGCGGCATATTATTATTACGCAGGCCGCATTTGCGCCCAGGAACGACTTATGTTGGTAGGCCCTAACCACCATTCAGTGCAGGAATGAGGGAAACCTGGAAAACCTCATTAATTAGGGGGGTGATCAAATGCCACCCGGTGTCAATCTCTCGCATTGACCCAAGCCAACATTCTTCCACCCTACCATACCTGCACAGAGTGCCAATCCTCCGTACAAGCATAGCTAATCTACGGTCTACCAGCCGTGGGAATCGAACCCGGGCAGAAATTTGCACACGATTTAAGTACTGACGCCTTAACCCGCGCGGCTATCGACCGATTTTATATTATATTTAGCTCGCTCAAATTAGTTTATAGTCCAATTAAACATGCCTTTAAATCGAAATTTCGTCAACTTGGCTGAATTTTTGATATAAGTTAGTTTAAGGTATATTATAACAATAAGTGAGAGTATTTTTTTGTTCAACCCCCGGCCAAGGGTGAAAAAAGATAAAACAAAGGGGTTTTTCAAGATAACTCAAAAAGGGTAAGAGCTAGAAAAAAAAGTTTTTCATGAAAGTTGTAAAGCATACATTTCTACATACAAATGGCCTCTTCATTTTTTCTCGTACTATTAAAATTAACAGAGTTAGGGAGGCTAGAAGTTAAGGGAAGACTTCAGAAATTTAAAAAAATCATAACAAACAGAAAAATGAATGAATTTTGTAATTTTTTTTTTAATCTGCTCTAAAAAAATGTAACTTTTCTTTCCAGAGAAATAGACATATTTTTTAATTTTTAATAAGAAAGTTATAACAAAATCAAATTTTTAATCGTTAATTTGAATGATTTAACAAAACTAAAACAATGTTTTTTCTATACTATTCGATTGATTATTGAAAATAATGAAAAGTTGCCTTCGAATTTTTTTTTTACGTTGGTTTCTTAGACAGCTACAAATTTATTTACCTTTTTATCTTCTGAATTTTATTTAGCTCCTACGACACTGCAAAGACAAAGACAAAAAAATCACGTTCGCTTTGTCGCACCATGGTACCGAAGTCGTGGACATAATATGCCTATGACAAAGATAGATTATTTCGTTCGCTATTGTCAATGCGCGTGCGTTAGTAAACGTGTGTTTCTTTGAATTATTCTAAGTTCTAAGCTCAATATCCATTGTTAATTTCAAAAAGGTAAATATTAATGAGGACTAATATTTTTGTTGACTAAATTTTGTAAAAGCTCGATATTTTTGCGCATTCTTGTCTATGTATGTAAAACGTGGAAATTTATTTATTAATACTTGTAGACTTGTAGTTTGAATTGTATTAATAATAACATAGTGATAACAATAACATAAATATATATCATATAATTTTTTGTCCAAAACATTAAGAAAACAAGAAATTTTCTTACAAGGAAACTATCCCAACCCGAACACTCCGATTTTCAAGATTTTTATATATGTTGTAGAACATAAAAGATTAAGAGACACGTATTTTTTTATCGGCGGAAAAACATTTTTACGGGGTGAAATACACCCTCAAAGTTCGACCCCAAAACAGTTTTTTCCAAACATCTGGGGTTCTAATCAATATTTTGAAATGAAACAAAATGGAAATTACTTATTATAAACAACCAATATTTCGGAAGTGATTCCGTGTTTGGGGATTGCTATCCTTATTTTTTATTTCAGAAAAATTATATTTTTTTATAAAAAATTCATATTTACTCAAAGACAGTTAAAAATATGATTTATGTAAACAAATTGACAAAATTAAATTGACTTGCTTCGGGTTTTTCTTTAAAATTTCTTGTTAAGGGGTGAACAACCCCTTAATGAGAAAAATGCCTGTACGATTAGAATTAACATTGTAAAATAAAAAAAATGCTTTTTCTCTAACCATACGAATAATTTTTTCTTTTAGCCTAAAACG
>NW_019417736.1:0-805 GCF_000390285.2 Anoplophora glabripennis | reverse complement strand
GCTGAATTTTTGATATGAGTTAGTTTAAGGTATATTATAACAATAAGTGAGAGTAATTTTTTGTTCAACCCCCGGCCAAGGGTGGAAAAAGATAAAACAAAGGGCTTTTTCAAGATAACTCAAAAAGGGTAAGAGCTAGAAAAAAAAGTTTTTCATGAAAGTTGTAAAGCATACAATTCTACATAAAAATGTCCACTTGATTTTTTTCTCGTACTATTAAAATTAACAGAGTTAGGGAGGCTAGAAGTTAAGGTTTTTTCTAAAAATCTGGGGTTCTAATCAATATTTTGAAATGAAACAAAATGGAAATTACTTATTATAAAAAACAAATATTTCGGAAGTGATTCCGTGTTTGGGGGTTGTTGATATCCTTATTTTTTATTTCAGAAAAACTATATTTTTTTTATAAAAAAATCATATTTACTCAAAGAGAGTTAAATATGATTTATGTAAACAAATTGACAATTAAATTGACCTGTTTCGGGGTTTTCGTTAAAATTTCTGTTTAGGGGGTGAACAACCCCTTAATGAGAAAAATGCCTGTACGATTAGAATTAACATTGTAAAATAAAAAAATGCATTTTCTCTAACCATACGAATAATTTTTTCGTTTAGACTAAAACGGATTTAAACGGATGCAAACTACCCCTCCTGTTCATCCTCAAAAATAATATTTCCGTGATAACTTGGGTTCTAATCAATATTTTGGTATGAAACAAAATGACAATTACTTCTTATAAAAAAGCATATGTTTCACAGGTGATTCCGTGTTTGGGGGTTGCAACCCTTATTTTTTATTTCAGAA
>NW_019417735.1:44808-45636 GCF_000390285.2 Anoplophora glabripennis | reverse complement strand
CCGTACAAGGAATGCTTATAATAAAGATGCCTTTATTTTGTAATTACTTTTTGTATGACGCATATCCTACAGTTAGTAATTAATTAAAGTAGCATGTCATCCATTAATTATTAACACATCAACAATTTATTATTTTATAGGTACCACATTTAATTTGCATTATTTTTTTTGCTAGCTTGACCGTCTTTGATGTCAACATAAACTTTAAATACTGCCGTTCCTATACAATTAACGACCCTGAGAACAGAATAGTATAGTTGTTACGATGTCAATTGGAACCTGTAAATTTTAAAGCACAGGACCGTATGCACTTCTCCTGAAACTTCTTCTTATGCTTTGACTATGATGTGTCTCGTAATTTATACTCGAATAGCAATTCAGAGAGTCCGGTATTGGTAAACTAGTCCACCTGATGTAGAATTGACGGCGGCGCGCTGGTCATCAAAGCAAACCTGTATTGGTCCACTAGGTCGTAAATAATTTTTTTGTATGGTACACAGGTTCACTTAGCTTTGCCGCTTTGCCAATGCCGTGCAGAGCATTGCTTGGCGGGGTATTTTGTTGATATAGTGTTGATTATTATTTATTAGTTGATATTATTATTTGTTCATATCATAACCAGTAAAGGGTAAGGTATTAAAATAAATGTTATATATAATTATCTGGTAATTTAGCGTGGCTTTCTGGAGACTCGTTGAAGCGGAGGATAACGAAATAACTCGGGAAAATCTCTAAATAGTGGAACCGGTTTTTGTCGAAAGTATCGAAACAAACTCAGAGTTTAAAAACAAAGATTTACACGTAAAAAGTCAACGTATTATATTAAAT